>NC_092058.1:1798074-1988074 GCF_039877785.1 Chaetodon trifascialis | reverse complement strand
TGAGCAGATAAATTCACACTTGAATGGCTGACAGGAAATGCAGAGTGGCACGCCGTAAACAGGGAGTGATTCCTGACAGCCTCAGTGAGACAGAGACAGAGACAGACACAGAGACAGACACAGACACAGAGAAAGAGACAGACAAAGACAGCAAACTGAGAGTGAATTCTGTTCCCCATTTGTTTCATGTTGATTATGAACTACAGCAGAGAAACAACCTGAAATACAGACTGTCCTCTCTGCAGGACAGGAGGTCAAACCTCTGGGGACACGTCCTGGTGGTGATGATGTCTTTCCTACAGGACTTTGCTGTTCTCCCTCAAACGTCTCAATCAGGCTGTCGTTTGTCTGATTTTCCACCAGCTGTGGAGGCTCAGCAGAAGCAGCCTGAGGAAGCTGACTGAATTCAGCGTCTGGGGGCCCCGTCCCCGGGACCGCCGGGTGGGACATGAGCTTTCCTGGAGTAAAGACGCGTCCCTGCAGGACCCATAAAGTAGGTCGCCAAGTTTGCAGCGCTGCTTCCCTTCAGAGAGGAAAACAGATTCTTTCCAATTCTGACTCTCAGCGTTTTAGCTGCAGATGACACACGAGTCGAGGACGACAGCTACGGGACGGGCGTGTGTGTGTGTGTGTGTGTGTGTGTGTGTGTGTGTTTTCTTACTTGTCTAAGACCTTCTTCCTCTTTGCAGGACTCAGGTTTTCCAGCTGTAAACTGGGCTGGTTGATGTACAGCACGGCCAGGCTGAAGTAGGAGTTCCACACCTGCTCTCACACACACACACACACACACACACACACACACACACACACACACACACACACACACACACACACACACACACACACACACACACACACACACACACACACACACACACAGAGCATGTCCTCTCAGTGTGCTTCTTTTGATGAGTGTGTGAGCGTGAACATGAAACACATGGTTAGAGCTCTGCTGATTGATGATGATTCACTGTTTCCCTGGAGGCTAAAAAAGAGCCTCGAGCCTCCTGAGACGACGTTTCTTCCCTCTCGTGCACTGAGCGGCTTCACCTCCTGAGGAGGTCGACGCCTCCTGCTGCTCCTGCTGCCGTGCGGCCGCCTGCAGCCTCCTCTGACTGCAGCTCGCATGCTTTTCAGTGCATTGGCTGCTATTTGCTCACTACAGAGGAGTGGCGTGAGAGAAACACTCGACGACGCATTCATGGTGAAAATAAGGAGACTGGTTCCTGTCACGAGTGAAGAGAGACGCCACAGTAACACGCTTTGTGCTTAACACGTCACGTACCTTAAAGTCAAAGTCGGCCTCAGTGAAGTTCTTGTGCAGAGCAGGCGAGAGGTACTGAGCTGTGGTCAGGATGATGCTGCACGCACACACGCACACACACACACACACACACACACACACACACACACACACACACACACACACACACACACACACACACACACACACACACACACACACACACACACACACACACACACACACACACACAGTAGTTGGTAGCTGTAGCAGGTCAGTGCTGTCTAAGCTGGCGTGGAGGTTGCCTGGTGTCTTACTTGCTGGTGAGGAGCCTCATGACGTTCCAGTCGCGGGGGAAAATACTGAGCTTCATCAGGTTTCTGAACACACACAAAATCTTCAACAAGAACTCCTGAGGAGAGAGAGAGGAGATGAAGATGATGATGAAGGAGCGCTACCTTCATCTACAGTCACGTCATCAGACCTCTGTCTACATCACCAACAGAAAAGCAGCCCTCCGCCCGGCTGTCTCAGCCTCGGGTACCTTGAGCTCCTCCTTGCTCTGGAAGTTCTCCATCAGGCGCTGGAAGTGGATATCTGTCATCTGCCGCAGGAGGGACAGGAGGCAGGACACGTACTCTCCCTGCCAATAGGAAAGCAGGGCATAGGCATGTGAGCCAATCAGGTGGAAGCGGTCAGCAGTGAGCGAAGAATCAGAGATGATGGCGGCAGGATGAGACAGGCTCCTTCTCAAGCCGACCCCCGTCCAGCGTCCTCCGACACGAGCAGCAAACATCAGCATGGACGCTGACAGTTTGTCTTTTTTATTGCTGTATGTGCATCAGGATAAACAACCAATCACAGCTTTCGTTTTACTTAAATCCACCACGAAAAGTCCGTGGAAGGAAAACACAGCTTTAGATTTCTGAGCATAAATAATGTTCACAAAGCGGAGCTGAAATTTATGATCTTTGCTTCGTTTTCTTGCTTTTAATTAAGTTAACACAGTTTCATCTTCTGCTCCGCGCCAGCTGGACGTAAAAGGCCTTAACACAGCCCATAATAAGGCGTAAAGGGCGCTGCGGCGGACAGAGCGAGTCGAGACCGGACTGAGATGGAACCTGAGAAGAAACGAGTGTCAACAAGGAATGTTCATGCGACAACATGCAGGCAGAAAAACAAAGAATGAAACATGAAGATCAACGCGAGCAGGAGACAAAGAAGAACTTTAATGATAACGACTGAGCTGAACGAGCGTGCAGAGAGGAGGAAGAGGAGAGGGAAGAGGATGAAGGCTGAGGTGTTTCATTAGGGATGAATCCAAAGAGGTGAGGACGTGCTGGAGGACGGAGGAGTCAGTGACAGGATGGATGGATGGATGGATAATTGATGGATGGATGATGGATGGATGGATGGATGGATGGATGGATGGATGGATGGATGGATGGATGGATGGATGGATGGATGGATGGATGATTGATGGATGGATGATGGATGGATGGATGGATGGATGGATGGATGGATGATGGATGGATGGATGGATGGATGGATGGATGGATGGATGGATGGATGGATGGATGGATGGATGAGGGGAGGGCAACTAAATGAATACTGTGATAATTATCACATCATTAACTTTGAAGTTCACTGTATGAAACGTTAATATTCTGACTGTGCTGTTGACTTTTTTAACCCGTTTATTGAGGCAGATTTTGTTTGATTTGACCTCTTTCTCGTCATTCAGATGTGAGTGCCACCATGACAACATGACAGTACGTTGAACAGTAATATTAAAATATTGCCCGGCCCTGAGACAGGTGGACAGGTGGACAGGTGGACAGGCACAGGATGGGTGGAGGCAGCGGGAGGTGAAGCTGAAGAAGTCGTATTGTTAGTTACTAACAGTGATCTCCGCGGTGCACTGCGGACAGCGTTGACCCCTTACCGCCTCCTGCGATTGGCTCTTGCTCATGATTGACAGCAGGGTCTGCAGGAGGACGTCCAGCAGGGACTCGACCATCATCTCCACCTCCTCCTGCACCGACGTGTCCTGAGGAAGAGTGGACAGACGGTGTGACGGGACAGAATAGACGGAGGAGAGGTGAGATGAAGAAGAGGAGAAACAAAGAGGAAGGTCCAGTGAAACATGTCTCCTTCACACGAGTCAGTCCTCACAGACATCAGGCAGACACTCACTGGTGGATATTCACAAGCTTCTAAGGACATCATTAATCATGTGCTCTGTAAATCCAGCACTTCACTCTGAAGACAGACATCTCAGCAGCGGCTGAGCTGTCATGAAGTGGACGTCCACCATCACCACTGTGTGACATCACGGCCAGTCATAGGCCCCGTCTTCTCTGAGCTTCACTGAGACTGTCCCAACAGCACGAGGACACAGTTCACATGTGCACCACTGAAACAGTGTTTTACATGTATATACTGTACATCTATGAGTGAGTGTGTGTGTGTGTGTGTGTGTGTGTGTGTGTGTGTGTGTGTGTGTGTGTGTGTGTGTGTGTGTGTGTGTGTGTGTGTTACCAGTGAGCTGCTCTTGATAATAGAGAATATAGAGCTGAGTATCCCAGAGCAGATCAGCAGCTCTTTCTGCTGCCTCAGATGGAGATGGATGTGATGCAGGACGACAGGAAGCAGGATCCTTCGAGACTCTGAGGACACGGACACACACACGCACACGCACGCACATGCACACGCACACACACATTCATATTTACAGTTATACCAGAACATGGGCTCTGCAGCTGAAGGCTGTGATTGGTAACACCTGCATCTGTTTCCTGTTCAGGTGTGTAATCTGCAGGTGGCGTCTGGAGGATTCACTGTGCTGCATATATCACAAACTCACTGCTCTTTCAGAGTGCAAACGAGAGAAAAAACAGTGCGATGTGTTTCTGTTCAGACAGAAACTACCTGGGAAAGAGAAGAGCCTGCTGTCCACTGTCCGGGCTATGGACTGCAGTTTGACCACGTCCATGGACTGTCCGATGTGCACGGTGGACGGCATGCTGCCCAGCGTGCCGCGCACAAACTCTGCCACTTCTTGCACCGTGAACATCTGCAGCAGCTCATCAAAGATGGCCGGGAAGGAGTTCAACAGAGCGGCCTGAGGAAGACGAGGGAGAGCAGAGGGTGAGTGACGAGTGGACGGTAAAGACGCAGCGGGGCGTAAGGTTAATAATGTTAGGGTCTGTGCTCGTGGTGAGACGTGACCGTGACCATTCTGTAACACGACACAGCAGAGCAGAGGTGAGTTTCAGTGAACAGTCCAGAGCACAGAGCAGCAGACAGACAGGCGTCAGTGTGCTGAGGGACAGCTGTCCAAAGAGGGACGGAGGGAAAGTCATTAGCAGATAAGCAGTCACAACAAGATTAAAAGACTAAGACAAAAAGGACAGAAGAGGAAGCTGGTGGAGAGAGTGAGAGACGTTAATCTGACACGATGAGAAACTCACAGCACAGCAACAAATCTGATGAGAGCGGAGGACGTCCAGCGGACAGATGAGGACGGCGAGGCCGATAAGACTTTCAGCTTTTGGACCAAACGTGTGTTTGCAGCAGCTGGACTCTGGGTTTTTCAGGAGAGCGATGGTGAACGTGGCCGAACACACTAACACACAGCTCCACCGCCGCGTGAACACATATCCTGCCTGTCAGGACTGACCGACCACAGCTGCAAACCACAGCCGACGATGAAGATCTATATACAAGCTGCTTAGCAAGTGAATTCCCCAGATAAATAAAGCCTTATCTTATCTTATCTTATCTTATCTTATCTTATCTTATCTTATCTTATCTTATCTTATCTTATCTTATCTTATCTGTCTGCTGTCAATATGTTGCTTTCACTCATTCATTGCTGGGATGTGAGCGAGCAGCAGCTCCTCGGGAGTCCGTGTTTGTCCCCGCTGGAGGACGGAGACGTGGCTTTGTGACGGAGCAGTCGGTGCGGGTCACATGACACGTGTGTGACTGTGTATGTGAAAGCAGTCAGGACGTGTAGGATCACAGAGTGTGTGTGTGTGTGTGTGTGTGTGTGTGTGTGTGTGTGAGGTTAGGCTCACAAACGGCTCAACAGATGAATTAGGACTCTGGGCTTCACACAGGGGACGGGGGGGGTCGTGGTTTTCATCCAGACGTCTACTTACTGACAGCGGAGACGGCCGCAGAGCGTTGGAGCTCCAGGCCTGAGAGCAGTTGGCTTGCCCGCTGCCAGGAACCGGTCCTGGGGCGGGGGGCTGGGCTTGGCCCGGGGCGGGGGCTAGCGCTAAGGAAGCGGCGGGCCCGGTGGCGGGGCCCGGGCCTTGATTCGGGCCCGGACAGGGCTGGGAGCCCTGCGGTGTATGGGTGTGGAGGGAGGAGGCCCAGGAGGAACGACAGGGACCCAAAGGATGGAGCAAAGAATTGTGGGAGATTGGAAGAGGAGATGAGGGAAGGAAGCGAGGAAAGGTCCGAGGTACAAGCAGAAAGAGGAATGTGGAGGAGAGAAGAGTCAGATTAAAGCAGCTGAGAGGAAACAAGCAGAGGAAGAAACATTTCTAAACTAGGAGCAGACGAGAGGACGTCATGTGATCAAAGCCTGAACTACAGAAACACAACAGTCACATGACGACACGTCAGCTGTGAGAGAGCGCTTCAACACAAGATAAAAATAAAACATTAAAAAATCCCTTTAATGTTTGATGCTTAATGAAAAATGAATTCCCTGACCTGTGTGAAGATGAGGGTCTCTGAGTTGCGGCTGTCCAGGCTCAGGACGAAGCGGATGGACTGGAACAGTTCCTGGATGCTGGTCCTGAACTGGTCCTCCTCCATGCCGCAGGTGGCTCGAGAGTAAAGGATCCGCGACTGCACGATGAACTTGAACAGATACTCCAGAGCCTGGACACACACACACACACACACACACACACACACACACACACACACACACACACACACACACACACACACACACACACACAACATGAAGCTCCAGAACATTCTCCTCTCATTCACTTTGACTGTCATCATTTCATTCCAGGAGGACTGAAAACACCTTACAGAAAACACGAATATTTAATAACAAGACGAGCAGAAATAATTAGCTGAGTTCATTAAATGTAAATGTTTGATGTTAGATTTAGTTTTTAAACGGTCACACATGTTGATTCAAGCTAATTATTATATCTAGAGTCATCTGAAAGCAGTAAGCTGAGTATGAGGATCATCTTCGGTGTTTTTATGGTGTTTGCAGGATAAACAACAACAACTTTCTGTGCTTCTTAAAGGGTCAATGTGTGAACAGACGAGTAAAAAACTCAGATCTGAACCCAGATCAGCAGCAGCATGTGTCAGAGAAACACCCTCGATGATCTCACAGTGTGACTGTTTGAGTCGGATGAGTGGTTCGTTGTGCTGAGCAGCGTTTCTCTGCCACATGTGGGACACTCTGCACGTCTGCTCTGAGCAGAGGTGAACACGCCGTCAGCTTTCTGCTGGTCGGCTGAGCTGGAAGCTCTGCGCTTGATTCAGGATTTCTGCAGGAAGACGCTGCGCAGATAAACCTCTGAGGCCAGCAGCAGCAGAGGAACCACCGGAATAACAATCAGGATCTCTGCAGCTTCGTCTTTGTGGAAGTCAAAGGAAGAGAGGAACAGGTGTTCAGCAGGTGGAGGCCTTTGCATCCACCCATGTCTGCTCTCTCCCTGTGCTTCTCAGACATCAGTGTTTCCTGGATGAACAACAGCCTCCTGAGAGAAAGCTGAGATCAGTTTCAGTGACACTATGAATGAATTCACCATCGGGCGTCACTACTGAACAAATACTAACCTAAAGAGAAAGAAGAAAGCCAAGAAAGCTCTGTGCAACGAGAGGATTCTGCTAAGACCTGACAGTCAGTGCAGAGATCATCTGACTGAGACGTTTACACAGCGTGGAGCTACATTTGTTCTGCATGGATCAAACATGATAACACACAAAGTGAGAGTGTCTCTGCGGCTGAGAGAGGATGATGCTCGATGATCTCCAGAGCTACTGGATTTGAGTTAGTCGCAGAACAACCAAACTTTACACTGAAAAGGTTTGCATATGCACATTAATTACTGACCTGAGGCCTGTAAAGCTCTGCTGTGTTTGCTGCACAGCTCAGGACAGCTCATTTCAGTTCACAGACTAGTTGTAACAGCAAATGTAGAGTTTAAAAGGTGATGTGAAAAGTTAGCTGAGCCTAAAAAAACCTCTTTTACTCATTGTACTAGCAGTGAGTTTTATCCAGCCCTGAGGGTCAGAGCCACAGCCCTGGATGGACGCACTGACAAGCTTCGGCCGGCGGCTCTTACCCTCATGGCTTCCTGTATGTGGTCCTGTCTGACCACCTCTGCAGAGCGGTCCATGTACCACTTCAGACAGCGGATCAGCTCTCTGAAACACAACAGCACAGAGTGAAATGATGACTTAGGTGCACGGAAACGTACCGAGAATGAAAGGCAGAGCTTTGAAAAGATAAAGAACGTCAGGGGTGTTTGCAGACCACGACCACGCCGAGCTCTGACAGAGTCTAACAGAGCGAGCGTATCTCTGCAGCCAGCAGCGAGCCGGCCTGCGAGGTCGCGTCAGGGTAAAGACTCAAACGCTCACTTGTAAGCCAACGCGCCAGCAAAGTGCTTCTGGATGTACGTGTCCATCACCGGCCTGAAGTGGTAATATTTACTGTCCCTGAGCAGGTTGATGATGAACACCTGAAAGACAGACAGACACGTTCACATTGAGGGTGCTGCACGGATCAGAGACACCAAACAGGCTCAAACCCACGTTTGTCTCGTCTGTGATTGGCTGACTGTCAGACGAGCTTTCAGTTGGTTCTCTGTAGACTTCAGTCACACTATCAGTTACTCACAAAGTACTTAAAATGAGTGACATATTTATGTTTACTGCGCACACACACACACACACACACACACACACACACACACTTACCAACGACTGGAACACCAGAGGTCCGTATTTGTCAGTGTTGTCGTCCAAAATGGAAAATAATGTGTCCAGGATGTCTTGAAGAAACTGTTGCGCACATACACACACACACGCACACACACACACACACACAGCGAGTTACAGTCACAGTTGCTGTGTGAGACATTCAACTCCTGCGTCCTCGCCGCAGCTTTGTTAAGATACGAGCACAGCTGAGTGATTAAAGCATTAACAGAAATAAGTACATTGTGTTATTCATTGGTTTCTCACTTTCTTCTAATGTCACATTTCACGAGTGTCGGTTGTTTGTTCCTGACACAGATCTGAGCTCACCTTCACTATCTCCTCTCCGCTGACGTGTCGCAGCCGGCCGAGGATGTCCATGACCCGGTCCGGATGGGCTTTCCACTTCAGCAGGGCCAGCAGGTCCACTGGAAGACAACACCAACGTCAACTAACCCAGAAGACACCAGCGAACATGTGACGCGACAGCAGGAAAGCACTGAGCACACCATCAGGTCCAGAATCCACATGTCAAACAGGGTGAAGACATGTGCATGAGGACACCGGACAGAGCTGAAGGGGACGCTGCAGCGTACCGTTCTGAGTGAGCTTTGTGGACGAGAGCTGTGTGGAGATCCAGAACGTCTCCTTGGCGCTGCGCTGGAAGATGAGGCTGGAGGGGATGCTGGGGCAGCTGTTGAAGTCCTCCTTACAGCAGGGCAGGCCCAGGTAGAGGGCGTGGTTACTGAAGGTGGTGTTCTCGTCGCACTGAGGGACGAGGAGGACAAGTCTGAAGACAAACTCTCAGGTGACATCTGCACCTTCAGCATCTCAGAAAGCAAAAACAGGCTGCACAGGTTTAATGGATTCATGGCAGAAAACATGTTTTCTTTAAGTGGTACACTGTGTTCGCCTTCATTCATTCAAACAACGCTGAACTCAGTTTAACAGCATGAACAAACTCAAACGAAGGGTTAGGGTCAGCGCGGCACTTTGTGCTGAAGGTCCGTGACTGAAGCAAGAGAACAGGAAGTGAGCGGAGCGTGAAGACGGGAGCAGACAGAGCAGCAGTGACGCCGCGATGGTCTGACCTTGTAGACGTAGAGCTCATGGCTGTCGTCTGAAAGAGTGGTTCCATCCTCCCTCATCAGAGGAGTGAAGGCGAAACCAAACAGCTTCTTCTCTCCTTTGTCCTTCGCTGTGGAGCGAAAACAGCAAAGAATAAAACATCAGCAGAACGAACGGAGACAAAGACACGAAACAGAGTTCAGACTGAGCTCAGCCTCGGTTTTAAATGCTTCAGGCTGGAAATGAGGAACAAGACGGAGAGTTTAGAGACAACATGGAAACAGATGAGAGACAACCTCAGCTGTCAGATCAGCTGTTCAGGCTGATAATGTGAATACATGATGGAAAAGCACGTCAGTCCCACCATGTTTCTACAGCAGCCCAGAGCAGACAAACCAAACACTGACTCTAGAGACTCTCACTTTGTGAGTTTTTGTGACCACTGTGGGTTCTCCTACACGCTTGGAAAGGGAGGGGTGATGTGAGGGGTGTTCAGGTCCTCCGAGTCACCTCTACACATTCCAGAATCATCATTAAAATCCACCACTAATACGACCAGCGAGTCCAGTTACTCACTGGAGCAGTGCCTGAACTCGAAGCGAAGGTGGGACCCTCTGAATCGGTCGATGGGAATCGGCAGTTTGATCACTTCACTCCATCGAGGGCTGTTGTTGTGGTAGAGCACGAAGGAGCGATGCTCCGGCACATTGGGCTCACCTGAACCCAGACTGATGCAGTCCTGCCGAGAGGGAAGAGAGACGGCAGCTCAGGTTTGAGAAAAACGAGACGAGGGGAAATACAAACGCCTCGGACGAAAATCGTTCAATGATCTTTGATGCAGCTCGTTCTCAGACATGTTCACGGCTCGTGGGTATGAACGTGCTGGCAGTGGAGCAGCTGCCGTCCTCCATGTGGCTGTGCTGCTGTAACAGGAAGGACGAGGACGCCAAACAGTGTGTGTGTGTGTGTGTGTGTGTGTGTGTGTGTGTGTGTGTGTGTGTGTGTGTGTGGGAGTGCTTCTTTAGTGGCTGAACCTGAACTCTGAATCCTGTCCTGAGATGGTTTTCATGCCCTGAGAAGTAGCTTCAGAGTGAGGCATGTGTGGCAGCGCCGCGTCTCTACCTTGAGGATCTCTCCATCGGCGTAGAGCACGTAGACCGTGACCTCGATGTTCTTCTGAACGCTCTTCCCTCCTCTCTCAAAGTCCCCCCGCTCCAGCGTCAGGTACAGGTCGTTCCGGATGTCACCTGGGACGGAGACGGACAAACACGGTCAGATAAAAGCTGACAGTATGTTCCACATTTCAACCAAAGAGACCTGACAAACTTTCTGCTCTGTCTGTTCCGGAGGGCAGTTTGAAGGCGACGTTCATCTCTCACATTGAGAGAATCCACCATCGTCATAGAGCGTCTTCTTGGGTCACATGGTGCAGTTACGTGTCCAGTGCTCTGGGACTGATAAAACATGTCCTGTTCATGTCCATCACACTGAGCTCGCTGCAGACGCTTCAGAGGGAGGTGAGAAAACGCTTTGTGTGTTCTGGGACAAACAGCCTTTCAACACATTCAGGAAACAGACTTTTTAGAGGATGATCGAGAATGAAAGACTCTCTCAGCCACTTTCATAGAAGAGCAGGTGCAACTTCTGAAGGTCAGAGGAAAGAAACTTATCAAAAAGTCAAATAAGATGTATGAGGACACGATGACATGCTGGCAGAAAACAAAGTTTACTGAGGACAGACATGACTGAACACTGAAAAATGCTTCTAAACATCACCAGCTTTCCTCGAGCACAGTGCCTCAGCGACGCTGTGCTGGTGTGTCTGCACATGCATGATCAGCAAGCTAAAGCCAAACGCTGACGCCTCCTCACTCCTCATTTTCACCTTTTCTACACCTGAAACACAAACTGCTGCGTCTCTGTGTTTTACTGAGCAGCTCCTGGACACTGCTGTTAGCTGAAACGATCCGTGATCAGTGACGCTCTGTGTGTGAATCCAAAGCTTCAGGATGAAGCGTGGCCTCGTTCTGGAGAAGCTGCAGCATCCACACCCAGATGAGATGGATGCGTCTTCATCAGGCTGCAGCAGAACTTTAAATAATGAGTAAAAACTGACTCGTCGAACATTTCGACAGCTGACCCTGATTCTGTCTCAATCCTCCTCTTGATCGTGATTCGCTCTCATCCCATAAAAAACGGCCCAAGCGCCTCGTCGTGCTGTGATTGGGCACGGTGGCCGACTCACCTGGCATGATGACATCAGGGAAGCCCAGCTTGCGCGTGATGGCCACACCTCTGCTGAAGATGAGCGGGTTCTCTCTGCGGACCTGCTCCATGTCGCCCCTCAGCAGCTGCAGGGAGATGATCAGACCTGCAGGAGGAGCAGCAGAAGCACCACCCGTCATATCTGTGTGAGGTTATTCTCCAACCAGCACTGATTTTAACTGGTTCATGTTTAGAAGTCACATCAGAAACCTGAGCTCTGAACCTGAAGAGCCTGTCAGTGCCCAGGTGAGCTGCAAAGAACAGCAACCACAATAAAACACTTAGAGTCTGCTGGATAACAAATGAGGGAAGATGTCAGTTTGATATCACTGGAATAAAAGTGCCAACAGCCAAAAACCGTCTTTCAGTGAGACGATAAACTGCAGCATCATCGTTAAAGTCAAACCTCTGGGACATCAGGCTTCACAGAGTCGCTGCTGGGAGCTTTGTGTTTGTTTCCTGACCGACTTTATGAGACTTCATGTGTCCAGCTGAGTTTCTGAGTGTGGATGAAATGTGTTGACAGTGAGGCTGCAGGACGAACCTCTGCTGTGTGACAGCTCACAGGGCGACGTGAACATGGAAGAGACAAACGGTGCACTTCTGATGATTCGGGGTGAACTTACAGTAAGATTACAGTAGGTGTGAACAGCTGACTGCAGCCATCTTTAAAATAACTAGAATCGACTCAAAGTGAACGTTTGTGCTAAATCTGAAGAAACTCCCTGAAGCTTTTCCTGAGATGTCACCATGTTGCTGCTGCAGATGCATAAAAAATCATTTCTTTCCAGGAGCTCATTCTGCAAACACAGACACACTGGATCCATGTGGGGCCGACACACACGCTGTCCGTCCTACCGTAGTTGGTGCTGGGAGCCGTGTATTTGGTGCTGGACTTGCGGATGATGTTCTCGTGGATCTGGTACCATTCGGTCTCGTTGTTACACCTGAAGAACAACAACAAACCTCAGGTGTTTTTAACCAGAACATTTTCTGTGAGCACACATAAAAACACGCCAGAGGCTGGTCTGGTTTTTACTCCACACTCTAATACTGAAGAAGAAAACTCCGAGTTTGGTATTATTCAAACAAATAAAAGGCAGCTTAAGTGCACTGAGTTCACACGACTGCAGCGAAAGCAGCACGACGGCGCCGCTGCTCCTCCATGCAGAGCAGCTCCTGGCTGACTGTTGCTGTTATTTTGTTGCTGGCTGACTGTTGTATGATGTCAGAAACATTTTAGTGTGTTCAGTCACTTCAGCATCACCAGAGGTTTGAGAAGCTGGAGGCCTGAGGTGCACAGACAGGATGTGTAAGCACCCATGAAGCATGAGCCATCCTCAGGAGTTCAGCTAAGGCTGCTGTGAGCCATGACACACACACACACACACACACACACACACACACACACACACACACACACACACACACACACACACACACACACACACACACACACACACAGTCACAGTTACATCATGTGACTGTGAGAGCTGCAGGGCTCCTGCAGGCAAGTCTTCAGAAGTTTCAGCCGAGGGGGATTCCCTCATGTCTGCCACCCACCGTGTGTGTGTGTGTGTGTGTGTGTGTGAATGGCAGAGTGCTGATGGCGTTATAAGACTGCAGAGACGACTGTGACGGTGGCTGAGAGAGAGAGAATAATGTCACAGGAGGTAAAGAATAGACAGACAGAGAGAAGAGAGGAAGGAAAAGGTCAGCGGTTCAGGAGTCAAAAGAACGAGAGCAAAGATGTGATGAAAATATCGTCTGTGTCACCTCCTTCATTGACTCTTTCTGTCACGTCCATTTATTCACTACATCTTTCCAAAATGTCACCACAGAGCTGTGTGTGTGTGTGTGTGTGCGTGTGTGTGTGTGTGTGTGTGTGTGTGTGTGTGTGTGTGTGTGTGTGTGTGTGTCTGTGTGTGTGTGTGTGTAGGGTAATGACACCCTGTTCATAGCTTGCTGTATCTTCTTCTTTCACCTGTTGGTACAGAAACGTTTACCTGAGTGAGGAGGCGTGCTTCACCCCGCTGCTGGGCGACTTTTAAAAGCTGTGATTGGCTGACACTACCGTCTGTAATGCACATCTCTGTTGGTAGGCGTACTTTAACAGTAGCCTACAGAATGTTTGAGAACATCTGCACAGGATCCTGTCTAGTTATTTTCTTCTGTTTGCGTCCCTGCTGGCTTTCTGAGTGTCGGTGTGACCTGATGTGTGTCCACCACAAACTCAACTCTCCCATCAGTCACACCAACAGCAGCGAGGAAGCTCGCGAAGGCCATGAAAGCCCTTCTGTGAACCAAGGTAGAGACATCTAGTGGAGAAGAGATGAAGTGCGCCTCAGACTGGCTGATAACTGCTGATGAAGGTTGAGACGCACTAAAGTCATCACAGCTGCCAGACATGGCAGTGTTAAGATCACTCTGCCTTCTGGAGCTGAGTGTTATGTGTTGATGGGAGACGTGAGCACATCTGGAATGAGACGACCACAGACATCGTCCCTGAGACGACCACAGGCATCGTCCCTCATCTGCTGCGTTTCGCTGACTCACTGTCATTCAGTGCTGAGAGGAGATTTCTCCTTCCTCTTTCTCTTCCTCCATTTTCACCCTCTGCCTCCTCCTCCCTCCTGCTAACAGCGTTTACCTTTGGAGCTCTTTGCAGGGCTGAGATGCTTTGTGAATAACTTTTATCTTCATCGAGTCTGAACTGTGAGGGGAGATTCTTAGAAAACACCATCGTTCTAAGAATTTTCTGAGAATTTCGTCAGTAAGAGCGACTCTTTGCACGACGAAGTTTCATGATGGAGCTTCAGTATTTGACTCACTCTGCTGTGAGGACTCAGTTTTAATCAGCAGATCTTCAGACTGAGAGAATGAACCAATCAGGATAAAAAATAAAGCTTTTCTGACGTCTGCAGCTCAGTTTGAAGCTGATTGCTGATGACTATGACTGAGAAAACAGAAATCCTGGTGTGTACAGCTGTGGACTTCGTGCATTTACTGCACAGTTTGTGTGCGCTGCCACTTACGTGTAGACTTTAAGGACGAAGTCTTTCTCCTCTTTGAGCTCTGAGATGGTCTGCAGCACGTCGCTCATGGCCAGGACGGCGCAGCCGTAGGGCCGGCGGTACTGAACGTGTGGAGGGCCCTTCTTACTGTCATTCAGCAGCATGCGGCCTGAAACAGGAAGTGTGTGAGTGAGACACATTGGAGGTGGACGAGCATCACATTCATTCAGCCGGAGTTGGAAGAAGACGATTTGAAAAGAGACGAGCAGATGTAAAAGCTGAGGTTCAGAATGTTTCTCTTTCATTTCAGGACTGTGTGACAAGTGTTGCTGTTTTTTTGTCCACCCCTCCTGTAGGACACAGTCTCACCTGTTCTGATGACCTGGGAGATGATGTAGAGGTCTCTCTTCATGTCTTTGTTGCTCAGGTCCTGCAGAGTCGGAGAGAAGGAAAAAACACAGAGCTGAGACGCAGCTCTGACGTCTTCTGCCTCGGTTTGATGGAACGAATCAAACCGCAGTGAGAGAGCAGGAGGTGGAGGAGGTGGAGGAGGTGGAGATGATGTGCAGCACATGTCAAGACGTATGTTCAAACCCACAGTGCAGAAACACCTGATGTCACTCCATCCAAGTCATCTTTAAACGTCATGAAAACGTTGTGTTTTGCTTGATTTTTTACATTCATATTAATATTAATATTTGTGCCTTTATTCGGTGCAGCAGAGAGCTGACGGCGCTCAGGGTCGTAGCTCCTGAACATCAGGAGCTTCTCTTTATGGCTACAGCTGCTGTTCCTCTTATTGTCTCTTCACACCGTTCTCTGTGTTGTGATGTATTTTATGTTCTTAGTGCTCATCCTTGTCACACAAACGCGTGTCTTGCATTTAAGATGCTGTATAAATATAAAAACTTTGCTTGAAAGGCTTTTCCATAATTGCTGAAGCACTCATGATACTGCCTGAGCAAACTGGAGGAGCTTCTGTCCAAAAAGCCTCAGAAAGTCACAGAAAGGAGGCCGTCAAGTTTCTTCTTCTGCAGGACGATTCCACAACAGAACAACAGGGGGCAGCGCAGCCTCACTTCTCTATTCCCCCTCCCAGCTCTCCAAATGCACCCCCCTTAACCCACAGCAAACACCTGCATTATAAGCTGGTTTTACGTGTGTGCGCGCATGTGGCTGTGTGTGTGTGTGTGGCTGTGTGTGTGTGTGTGTGTGTGTGTGTGTGTGTGTGTGTGTGTGTGTGTGTGTGTGTTACCGTGAACAGGGCACACAGTCTGTCCACCTTCTCTGGATTCTTCGGTCCTCCGTTCTTGTTCAGTCTGACCATGAACTTCTCACTGAAAGACAGAAAACAGAAAAAGAGGCTTGACGTCTTCGTGAGACTCTGAGTGCCTGAATTGACCTTTGACCTGAGACAAATTGACAAGCGGAGGGTGTTGGGGGTCTCTGACACACTTGAGAAGTCGCTGTGACCTCCTCCTGCTCAGCTCGGCGCCGGGTTAAGACACGTCTGAGCCCGGCGCCCTCGCTCAATCTCCTCGGGGGATTTCTGAAGGAGATGAACCTCGTTCAGATTTCTCCTCGTGCCTCCTCTCTTCTCCCCCTGGAGGACCGGCAGCGAGCAAACTCTCGAGCAGCGTCTCTCAGCCTTTTTCGCTTCAGGGAACAGAAAATATTGTCTGCTGGTGTCAGCGACTCTGTTCTTTAACCCGAATCCATCCGGGGGAATGTGACTAAGCTGACATGCTTTTATTCAATAATGGCGTGTTTGACATTAATACAGCTAAGCCTCAGACACACGAGGAGATTCCTCCAATGGTGAGCGACTCTGAGCAGCCCGAGCGGCACAAACTAATCCACTGACGTTCGCTGATTGTCAGTGCTGATTCACACACAGCAGCACCTGGTTGTGAGGTGTTCCACCTGTTTCCACGACAGCGTTT
The DNA here is from genome assembly GCF_039877785.1 of Chaetodon trifascialis. Taxonomy (NCBI): domain Eukaryota; kingdom Metazoa; phylum Chordata; class Actinopteri; order Chaetodontiformes; family Chaetodontidae; genus Chaetodon; species Chaetodon trifascialis. The sequence continues at coordinate 1,971,566 of NC_092058.1, read as the reverse complement.
CTGTATCATCTTATACCCAAATAAGCTTAGAGGTTATGATAAGATAGAAAGACAAAAAGGATACAGAATGAAAAATAAAAATCAACTATGCATCTGTGCATTTTGTACAAGATTATATGAATACTGTCGAGACCAGAGCTGGGCATTTCACGGCCGGCGGGCCACATCCGGCCCTTAGGACATCCCTGTCAGGCCACACGAGGGGGTCAATCATAAATTATAGAACATGAAAAAAGACTGTTACCGGTAGCATTAACTAGTTAGCTAACTAGCCTGCTTGTTTTATTTGATTACTTGCTTGAGTTACTTCGTTGTCAGGCTGAAGTGCAGCTGACTCAGTTTCTCAATAGTTTTTCCAGACCGCCCGCGGCTTCACAGCGACTTGACGGTGACTGTATCCTCCTGTTCGTTGACGTTTCCTCGACCGTTACCGGTAGCATTAACTCGCCAGTTATCTAACGCTATCGGTTACCGGTACCATTAACTAGTTCGCTAACTAGCCCGCATTTGAGAACGAGCCCCTCTCCTCACGTTCTGTAACAGGAGGGTTGAGGACATCGAGGGACATCTGGAGCTCCAGCTGAAGAACAGCGGTCCCCGGCTTTGGATGAGACCTGATGTCCGTGACTCTGCCCAGCTCCTCCTCCTCTTACGCGGGATAACTACAGACTGCATGTTTGCTGGGACAGTTGGGACAGAAATGGGACAAGCTGGCAACGTGTGACAAAGTGTGACAACAGACAGTTGTCCAGATGTGACGTGGACAAATGTTGGACTTTTGAAGAGAATGCAGACATTCAGCCAGATTTCAAAGCATTTGTTCAAGAAAAACTGGATTTTCCCACTGAAAATGAATATTGAGCAGAATTAATTTCAAGTTATTGTTGGTTCGGCCTCCAACACAGTTTCTCATGCGGCTCCTTGTAAAAATGAAACGCCCACCCCTGGTCGAGACTGTAAGAATAAATCTTCCACTGCCACAGGTTGGATTGCACATGAAGTCATGAGTCAAATATGGATAATAAATGCAGTGTTTTCACTAATACACAGTAGACGATGTAATGGACGGATATGTCAGCATAAATAACAGCAGTGAAAAGGTTTGTGATGTAACAGCATCAACACAGTGCTGCATGAAGTGATGCTGGAGTTCAGGTGTGTGCTCGTCGACAAAGAGAAGTTCTGCAGCCGTCGTCTTTCTCTCTGTCAGATATTCAACTCTTACTGACTGCTGACGTTCTTGCTCGTCCTTGACGGCACACAGCACAGTGTTTGAATTCACCGTGGATCCGCTGCATCTTTCATAACAGTTACCAGGTGACGGAATAAAGGCCGGCGTGGCTCTGCTCCACGTGCCACAGCGGCCACATACCTGAGCCCTCCTTCAGGTTTCAGAGCCTCCTCGTTGGCTGCAGTCTGCCGCCTCAGCCTCTTTGGTGTTTGGATCATTTTAACTTTTCAGTCATGTAAAAATGAGGGATGTAAAGCAAAGCCTGCTGTCTGCTCACTGCTTCGAGCTCGTTCATCAGGTTGGTATTATTGACTCAGTAAATAGATGAATATGAAGGTGTACTACAGTAATACTAGCATTTTCTAGTATTTCACCACCTGAGCGTCATCTTCATCCTGTCTGTAATAACATGAGCATCTCTTAAACCTTCTTTCATTTCCAAACTACTAGAATTTGACACAATTCAGTGTCATCGGTCACTTTGCAGGATTGATTCTGGAGAAACAGACTGTGTCATGATGGAAGCAGCTCTTCATATAGTCTTTATTATTCAGGATGCACTCCCACACGACGACAACAACTCGCAGCTTCTTGCTAATATTTGAACAATTCCCAGCAAACAACATGAGGACCGACAAATCCCCACAACACACACGCCGTCCGACTCCTTAAACTCGCCAATTTATTCTAATCCCCCAGAGACACCGAGGCCCAAACAAACAAATACTACAACAGAGAATAAATATGTGTTTCCACCCAAACAGCAGGACTCCGAGTGTGTGTGTCTGTGTGTGTGTGTGTGTGTGTGTGTGTGTGTGTGTGTGTGTGTGTGTGTGTGAGGAGGTGGGAGAGGGGTGCAAAGAAAGAGTGAGTTTGTTGTTTTCACACTCAGCTCCTGTTTCGCTGTTGTGGGTTGTTTTTTCTCAAGTTACAGACAAACAAACAAACAGACAGAGAGACAGATGGAGACAAACAAGAGAGACAGACGGAGACAAAGAGACAGACGGAGAGACAAACTGAGACAAATGACAGAGACACAGACAAGCAGACAGACAGAGAGACAGACAGTCATTTCAAACCCTCCATTGGATGGCAGCAATTACAAATGTACAACACACACACACACACACACACACACACACACACACACACACACACACGAACTTCATTTCATTTGCATGGTTAATGCAGCAGACCTGCAGAGCTTCAGCTGCTTTCCAGCCTCCGTTCATCACAGGAATTTGTCCAAACACACGTTATTAAAATTCACACATGGGAGGCGCCTGGACCAATCACATCCTTCACCCTGCAGCGAGCGCATCAGAGGAGCGAGGAGGCGTGGATTTCACCCCCTGTGCCCAGATCTTCCACCTGATGAGGGGATTTCAACCAGCAACCTCACGGCCCGCCTGTGTCATCCATCACACCATAAACTGGTCACTTACACGACCCTGACGAGCAACAACGACCACGATTAGCAGCATTTAGGCCTCACATGGTGCTGGACTACAAATACACACAGTGGATCATCTCCTGTTAGTTCTGTCCAACTTCAACAGCGTCTGAAACGGTAACTACATGGAAACGCTAAGTCCAACAGCGAGACAGAATAAAAGAGGAAGAGGAAAACGAGACGAGGATCAGTGGAAGGTTTCAGCTTCTTCTCAAACGTCCCCACAGAGACACAGTGAGGACTTCAGGAGACCAGAGCAGAGACAGACAAGACCTGCTGAGACCAACCACTGAAACCCCTCTCCTCCTCTCGCCTCCTCCCCTCTCCTCTTCCTCTCTCTCCTCTCCTTTCTTTCCTCCTCTCCTCTCCTCCCCTCTCCTCCCCTCTCCTCCTCCCCTCTCCTCTCCTCCCCTCTCTCCTCCTCCCCTCTCCTCTCCTCCCCTCTCTCCTCCTCTCCTCCCCTCTCCTCTTTTCTCCTCTTCCTCTCTCCTCTCCTTTCTTTCCTCCTCTCTCCTCTCCTCCCCTCTCTCCTCTCTTCTCCTCTTCCTCTCTCTCCTCTCCTCTCCTCTCCTCCCCTCCCCTCTCCTCCTCCTCCTCCCCCTCTCTCCTCCTCTCCCATCTGAGTGTCTCAGAGGAGCAGGTCTTGTCATTACACTCTGAAGCTGAGTCAGACTAGACACTGAAAACATGCTGCCAAGGTCAAATGCATTTGAGGTGCGTGCGTGCGTGCGTGCGTGCGTGCGTGCGTGCGTGCGTGCGTGCGTGCGTGCGTGCGTGCGTGCGTGCGTGCGTGCGTGCGTGTTATGGGAGGACAGTGCCTCTAGCTGGTTTGCAATGAAGAGAAAGAGAAAAACAAAATGAACAAAAAGATGAGGGAATGTTTGCTGTCTGTTTCCTCTGTGGACCAATTTCTTCTCTCTCTATCTCACACACACACACACACACACTCACACACACACACACACACACACACACACAGCACATACACTATTAAACATCAAAATTTGTGTATAATATTCTCATTGACCCCACACTGAACTGCACTCTGCTACGCATTTATAACTCCAACACACACACACACACACACACACACACACACACACACACACACACACACACCCTCATACTATCACAGCATTAGCGATTCCTTATCTGTTAGCATTGTGATAACTCCACTAATGCATAATTGATGTGCAATCATTATGGTGGGGGGTCATGTATTATTCACAGCAGCTCTCTGTGGCCACTTGTTCCACATTAGGAAGGTAAAATGTATGACAGAGAGAGAGAGACAGAGACAGAGAGAGACAGAGAGAGAGAGACAGAGAGAGACAGAGACAGAGAGAGAGACAGAGACAGAGAGAGACAGAGACAGAGACAGAGAGAGACAGAGACAGAGAGAGACAGAGACAGAGAGAGACAGAGAGAGAGAGAGAGAGAGAGAGAGAGAGAGAGAGAGAGAGAGAGACAGAGACAGAGAGAGACAGAGACAGAGACAGAGAGAGAGACAGAGAGAGAGAGAGACGGAGACAGAGAGAGACAGAGAGAGACAGAGAGAGACAGAGACAGAGAGAGAGAGACAGAGAGAGAGAGAGACAGAGAGAGAGAGAGAGAGAGAGAGAGAGAGAGAGGGAGAGAGACAGTCAGAGACATCAGCTGGTGGTGGAGAGCAAAGCCAGAGAGTGAATACCTGACTGACATTCATCAGGTGACTCACAGAATAATAATAATGTTGCTCTGTAGCTGCCAGATGTGGAAACAAGTTAGCGTTCACTAACAAGTCCATCAGATCATCTGAGCAGGAGACGATGTGTCTCATCACTCACTGCAGGTTTAACTCCATCGTGCCAGTGAAGCAGATTTGAAGGCGAGAAAAGACATAAAAGACATGTGGACAGAAAGCAAAGTGGACCGAGGAGTCGCGTCCACGTGGTTTGCAGCAGTGTAGCGTCTACCTGATGGCCTTCCCCTCCCTCAGGTCGTAGAGGGAGAAGAATATGTCGGTGTCTTCTCCGACGCTGTTGTAGGTGAAGCTCTTCAGGTTGACCAGGAGGTGGTGCGGGACTGGGACTCTGCACGGCTCCCCGTGCCGCTGCCGGGTGCCGTCGCCCTGGAAATCCACCACAAAAGAAGAGTTAGTGATGATTTTATGTGGGACTCGCAGAGACGAGTCCTGTGAGGGACATTAATAAGAAATGAAGAAATCAACCGTGGAAGAAGATCATCAATGATCGGCATCATCACACACATAACAGAAGGTGTCCGGTTTGAATCCGGGTAAGACGGGACGCCACTGAGCAAGGCACTGACTGCTCTGTGGCCCCAGGAGACGACGGTGGACGCAGCAGCTGCTGAGCGTCTGAGTATTTTTAAAGAAAGCGATCATCTTCATCCTCGCATTTCTAACAGTTCTGTGACGTCACAGACTTCAGTTGTTTACTGAGCCTCTGAATAAAACACTCAACATAAATTATTTCATGAATATTTTCTCATGCGTTTTGAATATTAAAAAGCAGTGAAAAAGTAAGATTTACTGTTTGTGTAAATGATGTATAAAAACCTTTTTCAGGACTGTTTGTTCCGCCTGGATGAACTTTGGGCAGCACTTCAATAAAATACTGGATTCAATTTTTACTGAAGATGTTTTAATGACGCAAAGTCCCTCAGCGACACAGTAAAAGTACAAACTGTGATCCTCGTACGCAGGCAATACTTCACATCTATAGTACTACACAGACTTTACTGCAGTATCCTGTTTATTACCTGTGTGGTACTCTGTTGGACGCTGTGTCTGCTGGACAGATGCTGTGGAAGACAAACACAAACATCACATCAGGTGTTTGCTATCATGTTGTTGTTATCATGTTATCATCACCTCCTCTCCTTTCTTCTACTCTTGTCTCCTCTCTCCTCCTTTCCTCTCCTCTCCATGTTTTGCTTCCTTACCTTGTCTCCTCCCTTTTCTTATACTCTCCTCTCCTTTCCTGTCTCCTCTCACTTCTTCTCTTTGCATCCTCTACTCCTCTGTTCATGTTTCCCCTCCATCTAACCTTGTTTCATCTCCACTCTGTCTCCTTCCTTTCTTGTGTAATCTAATCTATCCTCCTTTCCTCTCCTCTATTCTTGTCTCTGTTCCACTGCTCATTTCCACTTCCTGTTTCTCCTCTCTCCTTGCCCATTCTTCTTCCATGTCCTCCTCTCTTTGTGTCCTCTCCTTCTTTCCTGGTCTGGTCTGGTCTCCTCTCCCTTTTTTCTCCTATGATCATTTCCTCTCCTTGTCTCCTTCTTTCCTAGTCTATTCTTGTTTCATCTCCTCCTCTCTTTGTGTCCTCTCCTTCTCTCCTTGTCTCCTGTCCTCTGCTCTTTCCTCCCCTCTCCTCCTCCTCCTCCTCCTCCTCCTCTTCCTCCTCTGTTACTGCTCTGTTCTCCATTGTGCTCCATTCTGTTCTCTTCATTCTCCCCCTCAGATGATGAAAATGCTTAGACGCCCCAGAGACTCATTACTCGACTTGTCTCCCTAAATCTCTGAGTGGCTGTTTGAGAGGAGGGGGAGCGGGAGCCGTAAACCTGTTTGATGAATTGAAGTAATGACTGTCGAATGCAAACCATCTGCGAATTATCCGACCTGAGCAGAAAATTAACGCCAGCCTGCAGCCACGTTCATGTCTGCTCTGATTGGCCACCAATCAGGGAGGTTCTGCTGCTTCAGTGTGTTCAGAAAAATGTCATCAGAGTCGCCGTCAAGCAAATAGAATGTAGAGCACGTGTTTGCACATCATGGACGTCCGACAGTGGACAGACCTGAGGTCCCACATTTACTGCATGTGTTAAACGTAATAATCATCTATCCAATAAAACATGCTCACAGTAGATCATCCTGCACTGACTGCTTTTCCTTCTGTATTCTCCTGGAAAGTTTCTCTTCGCTCTCTTTGTGTTCTGCTGCTGCTGCAAATCAAAGGAAGCTTCATTTGATCTTATCTCATGTTTTCTTCATCTCGACCTTTTCTTGGTCAAATTTAACACCCGAGACGGAAACGCGAGGAAACAGACATTTCCATTACTGAAAACAAACATTTAGCACCGGGAGGCCGTTGGTTCCGACGTCCTACTCGTCCCCTGTCTCTCTCTCTGTGGAACATTGTTTTGTTTGTCTTCACTCGTCTCGTTATTCTCGTCATGGACGCGTCAGTAAAGAAAACGTTCTGGCTCTGAAAGACGGTCGATGTTTGTATGCTTCCATCCTACCATCTACCATCTTCACCGCTGTCCCTCGCTCTCGTGTCTCTTTCTTCCTCTTCCTCTCACCCTGTCTCCACATCAGTCTCTAGGCAACGGAACAAAGGGGGAATCACCAGGACTGCAGCGTTTGACTGGTGCAGCTCAGCTATTTAAAGCAGGACTGATGTAAGAACACAGAACATCAAGTGTTACTTAGAGACCACAAACAACCCTGAACGCTCCTCCTGCTGCAGCGCTCACCCCAACATGAAGCAGCTGCACCTCCATTCAGCGTTTCTTAAACTGAGCTGGAGGGTGAGCTCAGATCATCCCTCCGTTCACCTGAACGTCAAAGACATGCTCACTCAACATCAGCTGCTGTCAGGACTTTAGAGAAGACGCCAAGTCTCTGTGACATTACAGTCGTTCATGAGTTCTCACTGGTATTTCTGACATTTCACGCAGGACTCGAACGCAGCATAACAGCTGGAGCAACAGCGTGCTGTGTTGGCAGAAGCATTAAAGGGTCACTGCAGATTACAGTTAATCTGACACTCGTTGATTCAGAGCCGTCCGTCAGTGGAAGGGATGAAGATAAAAGATGGCGGCCCTGTTAGCCTTCGTCTCACACGAGGTGAGACTCCTGCTGCACAGCTTAAAGATGAAGACGAGTGACGAAGCTGTGCGTCTGTGTGAGTCTGTGCACGGATCACTGCAGCAGCTGCAGAGACGTCAGGCCTCCAAACTCCGTCCAGCTCCGATTTGACACTGAAACACTGATTCAAGACAATCTGACCTGAAAGCACCACAGTCGAGAGTTGAAGTCTGAATGTGGACACAGAGTCACGGCGCAGGGACGCACCAGCTTCCTTTGATTTTCAGTGTTCATCGCTGCGGTTCTGACCTTCAGGAGGCTGAAGTAACTAAAGGCTAAAGTAACTAAAGTCTAAAGTAGCTAAAGTCTAAGTAACTCAAGGCTAAAGTAACTAAAGGCTGAAGTAACTAAAGGCTAAAGTAACTAAAGGCTAAAGTAACTAAAGGCTAAGGTAACTAAAGGCTGAAGTAACTAAAGGCTAAAGTAACTAAAGGCTAAAGTAACTAAAGGCTAATGTAACTAAAGGCTGGAGTAACTAAAGGCTAAAGTAACTAAAGTCTGAAGTAACTCAAGGCTGAAGTAACTAAAGGCTAAAGTGACTAAAGGCTAATGTAACTAAAGGCTGGAGTAACTAAAGGCTAAAGTAACTAAAGGCTAAAGTAACTAAAGGCTGGAGTAACTAAAGGCTAAAGTAACTAAAGTCTGAAGTAACTCAAGGCTGAAGTAACTAAAGGCTAAAGTGACTAAAGGCTAATGTAACTAAAGGCTAAAGTAACTCAAGGCTAAAGTAACTATAGGCTAAAGTAACTCAAGGCTGGAGTAACTAAAGGCTAAAGTAACTAAAGGCTAAAGTAACTCAAGGCTGGAGTAACTAAAGGCTAAAGTAACTAAAGGCTAAAGTAACTCAAGGCTGGAGTAACTAAAGGCTAAAGTAACTAAAGGCTAAAGTAACTCAAGGCTGGAGTAACTAAAGGCTAAAGTAACTAAAGGCTAAAGTAACTAAAGGCTAAAGTAACTAAAGTCTAAAGTAACCAAAGCCTGATCAGCGTCTGATGTGTGAGAAGGCAGAAACGTGTGACACATTGAGCCGGAGCCTCCTGAACTGCTGACTGCAGACACTAAAGCTGCTGATTCGGAATTATAATGCTGATCAGATTCACATATTGATCCGATATCAATCAAAGGTGATCAGCTGAACTAGAAAAACACAGAGGTGTTACAGAGCGATGCAGACTCCAGCACAGAGACACATCAGCCAGAGCGCAGACGAACGCTTCGTCTGAACTGAAGCCTCTGTGTTCATCTCATACTGGACTCAAACTGGTGACGCGACCCTCGGTCACTGGGTGTGAACAGCTGAGTCTCACCATCTTATAAAGATCTGACACGCTGATCTGGTCTTCATCCACCATCTCAAACTCCTTCCTCGGCACCAAGTCCAGACCAAGGTGTCTGAGGGAGGGGGGGGGAGGGAGAGGAAGAGGAAGAGAGGGGAGAGAGAGAGAGAGAGAGAGAGAGAGAGAGAGAGAGAGAGAGAGAGAGAGAGAGAGAGAGAGAGAGAGACATCAGTGTCTTTTATAACCTTCACACAAACACATACACACACAGAGTGTATTAAGTCATTTCAGGTGAGGCCTCGGGGCATATTTGTTCCTCTGGATTACTTTCTGCTGTCTTTCCTCGGCGTCCTCGCCCTTGAAGACATGGAGCAGAAGGCGGAGGCGGAGGAAGCCATCGTTCCCTGGCTGATAAAGTTAAGAACGGACGGTCTGATGCGTCACATTTGACTCTGGACGGACGCTGGAGCGGCTCCTTTGTGTCCAGGAAACGCTGACATGAGGATCAAAGTGCTGCTGCTGAGGATCATCATCGTCTTTGCTGCTCATAATGTCCCAAATAAATCACATCTTCTCAAACTTAAAGCATCACAAAACATTTGAGGAGAAGACGCTCAAATGATTATCACAAGATCTGCTGATCAGCTCTCCTTTGATTGGCTGTCTAATCGATTAACCAATAAGCTCTACAGGTGTGAGAACAGTCAAACCATTTAGCATGATGTAGAAAATGAAGCGTCCACAGCAGAGGAACATCCAGCGGAGCTTGTTGTTTTGCGTTAGCCTCACAAGCTAACGCCGCGGCTCGCCGCTCCTCTTCTCTCTCAGCTGGGGACTGAGTGAGCAGCGATCGCCTCCTTAGCTTGTTTTCAGAGCGACTGTGGCTTCAAATGTTCGTTTGCTCAGTCGGTTCTCCTTCATTTTTGTCTGGAAAGTCACTGCTCGGCTCAAATATCTCTGCAAATCCAACCTCGAAAACCCTGAAGTACCCTTTAATCATCACAGCAGCAACAGCAGTACCTAATACTACTTCCACTGTAGTACTACTGGTACTGGGTCCTACTAGGCATTACTGTAATGATCCTCATCCTCACCTGTCTGCAGCGCACACGTCACCTCGCAGTGACAGCTGATTGGAGCTTTAAACAGCCTGTCACAGCTTTGAGCCGCCCACCTTTCATCTCCAGTATTAATGAGTCCACCTCGAGTCAGCAGCTGATTTCTGTCTTTCATTTGTCCATCAGCCCGTTGACAAGCTCCCACGACACCTTCCAAGCAGTCGTGTGCAGCTTCATCCACCCGCCTCCACCTGCGCCACAGGAGCCCGCTGACCTGCCGTCTGCAGATCACAGTCCAGATGCTCCTCAAACATCAGCTCGTCCACGTGTGGACGTTTGTGATCAACGCGCTTCACTCGTTAACGTTTAGCAATACGCAGGAAGGATTTGTCCTAAATTCATTCATTCATCAAAAACATCAGACACAGCACAGACTAAAGCATTTTCATGGATGACTGACAGGAACCATAATGAGGGATCGTTTCTGGAGGGACAGTGAATCACAGCGTCCGTCTGACAGGCCTGAAACACGATTTCTGCTCGGCTTCCTTTTCTCTGGCTCTCCTGTTACTGGTGGTGATGGAACGAGTCAGCTGATGTGTTTACTTATTCAAATCAATAAAAACAACTTCAGTTATAAAAAAAAAGAAGAAGAAAAGGAGTTTATTTAAAAAAGGATAAAAGTGTGAACAAAAGCTTCAGTGAATCTGCACCAACTGGACAAACTGCTGCTGAGGATTCAAGATGTGACTGAAAGCTCCAGAACTGACACTAAACGAGCCTGTGTGTGTGTGTGTGTGTGTGTGTGTGCGTGTGTGCGCGTGTGTGTGTGTGTGCATGCGTGTGTGTGTGCGTGATTCTCACTCGTTGCCCCAGTCCAGCCTGACGGTGACGTGTCTCTTGACGTCTCGGCTCTGGTCCTGCGTCAGGTGACCGGACAGCAGCTGCCTCCTCAGGTCGATCAGCTCCATCATGACGTGGCGGACTTTGTAGAACAGATCCACTTTGTGTTTCTGAGGCAGAGACGGAGACACAGAGACAGGTTAGAGTTGTCTCACACTGTCACACTGTTCCTTTTAATCGTCACAGAGACACGGAGCGGCCAAGGCAGAGACACGGTGGACAGATCAGTCTGTCACTGACCGTCCACCTGAAAACGCTCTGGACACATTCAGTGAAAACACACAGAGAAGAAGACAGGAAGCAAACCCCCCCTGACCTTCTGCCTCTCAGCTGAACTGCTGTTCTGTGAGACACACAGAGGACACGATCGTGGACTTGGACAGAGTGAATTAGTCCAGATTAAAAGATCAAACCTGATTAATTTAACCATTGAGAGTCAAACTCTTTCACTCCTTTTCCGCCTTCGTGCAGAACCATCGAACTTTTCTTTTCGTGCCTCGTCGCCACAGTCCACAGTCCACCATCCACAGTCCACAGTCCACAGTCCACAGTCCACAGTCCACAGTCCACCATCCACAGTCCACAGTCCACCATCCACAGTCCACAGTCCACAGTCCTCAGGCCACAGGCCACAGGCCACAGGCCACAGGCCACAGGCCACAGGCCACAGGCCACAGTCCATCCATCACCTATGATGGACTATGTCCCTGACTTTCCTCGCATGACTGTAAACAACGAGCTGTTTGGTTGATGAGTGGAGAGAGAACTAACCGGCTCTGGGCTCAGCTTCTCAGATCAGAGGAGTTGAGTTTTTCTCCTCTTTATATCATTGCACTAACTGTCTTCATCTTATTTTTCATGCACACGTAAACACGATCGCTGTCTGATGAACCCTGAAACTGTTTCACAGTCTCCTCAGCAGCTTCTGGATCTGAAGGCGTCTCTGAAAACAAAGGCAGCACGATGCAGATTAGACTGCAGCAGGTCAATAGTTTGGTGATTCAACTGAGACAGGAACGCACGCACGCACGCACGCACGCACGCACGCACGCACGCACGCACGCACGCACGCACGCACACACACAATGCAGAACACACTCGGTGCTCTTCTGTAATTCACCCTGCAGGCCGTCAGCAGCAGGCAGTGAGGCTCAGTGTCTGTTTGTTTCTTGGCAGGACGTGAGATAAGCACAAATTCCACACACACACACACACACACACACACACACACACACACACACACACACACACACACACACACACACACTGTCCTGACATTGTAAGTGTGTAAGGTCTAAAAAATCTACACTCACACTCTCACATACACAGTGCATGACATGATTGAATGTGATATGGATGATACACACCTGCACACACCTGCACACACGCATGCAGGTGACCATGCATGCTGGAAGGCCAGCGTCAGTGCGCGTGTGTTGGTGTGTGTGTTATGTAACGCTGGCTGCAGTGGAGGCGGAGCTGTTTTTGGGAAACTCGGCTCACAAATATGACAGCGTGGAGTTTGGCGAACACAGCCGAGGCAGCTCTGATATCGACCGGCGACCTGCCCGGGAGGCGTCTCCGCTGTTCTCCCGGTGCATGCTGGGACGAGCCCGACCAGGAATGAGCGCGTACTGAGATTATTTCAGTCTTCAAACATGAGTCTGAGGGAGTCTGAGGCGTGGAGGGGGATTGGTTTACGTCTCCTGAGTTTGATCTTTCCGCACATCGTTCTCCTTTTAGTACGTCACCATTCTGACCTGACAGCATCAAAAATACACTTTGGTGTGTCACTGACAACACTGACAGGAGGACGAGGCAGGCAGAGGTACAGCATCAGGGTGCTGCTGACCAAAGTGATTCACACACCATCACCTGAGACCAACGTTAGCAAGGTGAGCAATGAGCCGGCCAATCAGCACACACCGCAGCACTTCACGAAACTCCAGCTGGTCAGAGCTCGTGCGGCTGCAGGTCATCACGGTTCTGCTGCAGACTCTTCTTCTCCTCGCTCACTCTTCTCTTCTTCTGCTGGTCATAAAGACGTTCATCCACAGCATTAATGGATCTCAGCTGTCAGTTTTACGTTTCATGTTTACTGACTGAACACAATTTGGCAAACACAGATCAGCGCCTCTTTTCTAAGATTCGGTCGTTTGCTGAGACTCGATTCTGCCTCGATTCAGGACATAAAGGATCAGAATCGGACCGTGAGTTTCCAGAATATTTCTGCCTCTTTCATTTGTATGATTTAAAAGTCAGATGAGGAAAAAACTGAACACTGAAATCTGCCCTGACGGCGCTTTGACCTCCTCTGTGGGACCTCCAGGATGAGTTACTGACCGCAGACACTTTAAGGAAACAGCTCCGTGCTGAAGGGTTTGGGTGGATGCACGTCGTCTTCGTCTGTGCCTGAGTGTGTTTAAAACAGGGCGTCATTATAAAATGCTGGTTTCCTGTCGTAACAGTCGTTTAGTAATTATAATACAGCTCTGAGGCGATGAGTCCACGGGGAACCTTTCCATGCCGCCGGCTTCTGCTCCGCAGCACTTCCTGTTGCACCATCCCGCCACTGATTAGCATGTTTTTAACACTTGAGGTTAAAGAATCGACAACTTTTAGTCAAAGAATGAGAAATTTCAAGTGGGGTTTTAGTTGTTGCTTAGCAACAACAACAAGAGCCGTGCACAGCAGTTTCCTTCAGCATCTGTTCAGCGTTCGATGCCCAGCGGACGCAGAGGCCGAGGCTCGTACACACTCTGTCCATATTCAAATTCTGCATGAGCAGGAGATCATTAATGAGGCAGGAGCAGCTTCATCTGAACGCACACACAAAACCATTTTCATCATAACAGTCGAGTCAAGGTTTAATTGTTTAGCACATTTAAAGCAACCACCATTAATGAAAGCATCTAAAGATAAATGACATGTAAGAACAGAATAATAACCACAGTCAAAGAGAAATGTAAAATCACCACTCAGTAATAGATGAATTCAAGCTCCCAGATCACCACAAACACCCTGACCTCAGCGCTCTGCCTGAGGCGCCACGCTGCAGGAGCCCGCTGATTCAAGATCCAACATATTTAACACAAGCAATCAAATCTTAAATGATCCCAAGACGGACAGGAAGCCACTGAAGGGAGGCCGGTACAGGTGATCTGTGACCACGCCTTCTTTTCACAGGTACAAGGCAACGAAGAGACACCTGTTCAACACCAACAGACAAGAGTCTGCTGAGAGGTAATCAAAGCACCGAACGTCCTGAAGGCCTCACCATCGATGAGCTACAACGGCCCGACACACACAAATACAAACAAACAAACAAACAGGAACAACAATCCAAACAAACGTGCTGCAGAAAGCCAAAACAAATTCATTAACAGCAAACACAGAAACAAAACAAACAATGTCATGTGACCTCTTTACTCCACTCCCTGCACAGACCAGAACCCAGCAGACACGCTGTCCTCATTTACAGCAGCAGTCTGTGAGACGAGCTGCAGCAGGAGACACCAGAGAGCCGACCGACGCCGACTGACGCCGACTGACGCCGACTGACGCCGACTGACGCCGACCGACGCCGACGGCCGCCTGAAGCCACAGGAGGCGCCGAGGGAGACAGCACAGGGTCTGCTGGCTCCAGGTCACCTCAGTACAACGAGCTGTGTGTCACACTTCAGAGACACAGAGGGAAAACCCAGAGGAAACAGGGAGCGACTGGACAAACGAACAAACAGCAGCAATATCAGGTGCACATTCACGCACTTGGAGGAAGTGCTGACTCAGCTGATCTCATGTAAAATGAGGGGACGCAGAATCACATGACGCCATAACGTGAGAAGCCCACGACTCGTTTTCACTTCACGGCTGGAAGAACAAACAGGAAGAGCTCCTCTGACGCTCTGAGATGGACTTCAGTTTGTATTGTCATCAAGGTCACTGACACACTGTGCGAACACTGAAGCAGCCACGCGTCACGCTGCGTTCACTGACCTACAGTAACAACAGACTCAACCTGGACCTCTGAGCAGGTTCGTCTTCCCCTGTGGACACTCATGGAAATCAAAACTTTCTAGAAATTGATTTCTGAGTTTTGATTTCAAGGCGAGCTGGCTGGTAAAATATTTCTGAAATAGTTTTTCAGAACAAAATCTCGATGAGAAAACTGACAAATGTGATTTCCTTCGCTCTTCACTGAGGTGACGGTGAGCGGAGGCATCGCAGCCATCTGTCCGTCCTTCCTCAAGCAGCCAGTCTGCAGGCTTTACACCCAGGACGGCAGATTCATTCTGGACATCTGGCCGTCCCCGTTGGTGGGTGGACGTGCTCTGACCTTTGACCCTCCTCTGAGTCAGTCAACAGGTGCACCAGCAGCCAGAACAGGAGGGAGCCGAGCCTCCTCGGCACCTCCAGCTGGCTCACGCGGCGCTTTGAAACGAGGCTGCCCGATTCGTCCGTCTTTGGGAGAAAACAAACACCTCAGAGGTTCAACCAAGCGCTGGAGTTCCTCAGCTGCAGAGTGGAAATCTCTTTGGTGTGGACTATTTGTGGACCGAGTCCCCCTCCTACGTCTCTCCCTCTCTTGGTGCCTCCTCCTCCTCCTCTCTCCCCAGCTGGAGTGAGTAATCACACCTTCTCGTCCGGCGGGAACGAGCGCACAAACACCCAAAGCAGCGCTGTTTAGCACATCTTTACCACCTCAGCGCGGTGAAAAGCAGCCGAGCAGCTCAGATAATGATGCTGTTTATAGACGCTGTTCTGTTTCATTGGAGCTCATATTCAAACCATCTTCACATCAGCCAAGCAAAGCGAAACAGCGACGCACAGATAAGGTTTCAGCTCCTTCTCAGCCACAGCGAGTCGAATCCCGAGCACCAGGAGAAGGAAAACTCCTCATGTTCGGCCTGGAGAGGACGCTTCCAGCTGCAGCTCCCACATTCAAACACTGACCTTCGTCTTTATTTCTGCTTTGGCCTTCAGAGTCAGAGGGGCAAAGTATGAAGATCTTCATCACTGAGAACGGCCAAAGACGAGAGAGACCCCCAGAACGTCTCCCCCCATAGCTCCTACTACAACAAACTACATCAGTGGTTTTCATGCTGTGGGTCAGGGACCAGAGGAGGGTCCCCTCAGGGTAGGAGACTGCCAGCGTCTGGCATTAATTTATAACAGGACAGCTTTAATATCTAATGGGACGCCTCTTTTCCATTAGCGACATCCTGCTCTGTTTTCACACCTGACAAATGAGGGAAGGAAACGTTTCACTGGTTTCACTGGTTTCACTGGGGCTCTGAAGTGCCTGGCTGTGTCAGGGGTGAGGTGTAAACGTTGGATTAGATTAGATTATTTAACAGTATTTAATCTTTTAAAGGTGGAATGTGAAAAATCTTTTACACACATGTTTTATTTGACACTCTTTGAAGGCGTCACAGTTCAGGCTGCTGAGCAGGTGTGTTCAGGGGCTCGTCAGAGCTCTGTGCTGGAAACAGCAGCTGGAACGACGCTCATGAGAAAGAAACAGGCACGTCAGGCTGTAAAGGTCAAAACAATCGGCTGAAGGATGCTGAAACGCTCCGTAGAGCCGCAGAGACGGCGCCCGTTTGTCGCTGGAGACAACGGTAAGGTTCACGGTAGGGTTCACGGTAAGGTTCACGGTAAGGTTCACGGTAAGGTTCACAGTAAGGTTCACGGTAAGGTTCACGTCATTAGTGGCTCGTTTTGGTGATTCTTTAAATTGTTCAACAAAATCATTTTATCCTTTAACGGAGAACAAACGTCATATTTCACTGGCCTGAGGTGGAGAGCAGTAATACTTCTGTGAATGACTGTCTGGTGTCAGACCCTCACACTTTGCTCAAGGACACTTCAGCAACGCTGTCCAGACTTAAACTCCATGAAGAGGCGCTGGACGGTAACTCACTCTGACAAGCCGGGCTGCACATTTCATCAGGTAATCTGTAATGTGTACCTGATTACTCTGAGGAAGGTGCCGTTTGAAGCCTCCTAATAGGATGTGAGTCTGCCTGGCACCTCCCAAATCAGAGGGGACACTGTGAACACCTCTGATCCATTAGCAAACGTCCTGCTTCATTTTCACACCTGTCAGAGCGGCTGCTGAGCTGCTGGAAACAAAAGCGCTGAGGCAAACCACCGGAGACCGCAAACAAAGAGCGTCTGGATCCTGGTTTGGTCCCGACTGCTCAGCTGTTTTTCTAACACGCTGCAGCCGCTTTCTGAGGATCTGAACACGGCAAGAGTTGGATGTGAAATGCATCTTTCAGTCTGAAGCCTGGACAGACAGAGGACTGAAGGACACTGCGACAGGACGGACTCAGCTTATGTAAGCGTGTTCTCAGAGTATTAATATGATATTTCAGATGGAAGCATACAAACAGGATCCATTAAAGACTCTCAAGGACAGACATGAACATTTCTTTTCTGTGATCTCAGCAGTGCATCAAACACATAATGAATTTGAATTCATGTGTCTTTGAAGTATTCACTGCTGTCTCGTACTGATCCTGAGGTGAACACAGGCGTTTCACAGCTGGAAGCACGTTTTTCTGTTACTGTACGGCAGCATTGGCACGACGGGTGACTCTGAACTGCAGGTGGAAATAAATATTTAGAGGTTCTGTTCACTGAAGTCATGAACGCTGCAGAGAAACATCACCAAAATAAAACCTGAGTGAAATCTAAAAGCACCGCGCCCCTGTGCCAAAACACAGCTGCTGCAAGCTGTCAGAGAGCCTGGTTAAAGCAACCTCATCGAGTGTGTGGCACCATGCAGCATGCAAGTGTGTGTGTGCGTGTGTGTGTGTGCGTGTGTGTGCGTGCGTGTGCGTGCGTGTGCGTGCGTGTGTCCGTGTGTTGTGTGCTGTGCTTGTTGTTCCAAAGTCCTCCTCAATCCTCCCCTGACCTTGTGTGAACCACACCTGGTGACACGCAAGATACACACACACACACACACACACACACACACACACACATACACACACATACACACACACACACGCGCACACACACGCACACGAACACACGCACTGATGCGTGTGCCAGCAGGGACGCCAGCCTGCGGTGTCCCTGCTGCTGTGTGCGGTTCAGGAGGTGGACAGACGGACAGTTTTCACCACCTGGCTCAGGTGAGTCCGGGCAGGTGAGCCACGGATGACATGTTTGCATCAAAGTGAAAACAAGCCAAAAATCCAGCGAATGAGGTATTTTCAGATGAGTTTGGATCCACTGAACATGTGGAAATAAACTGCTGTGACTTCCCTGAACTGAGCAGAGAGGAGGACAAGCGTTAGCAGTGTCCCTGCGGCCCCTCTCAGGGCCCCTCTCAGGGCCCCGGCTGCACCCTCTGACCCCCAGACCCGGGCTCCTCTCTCTCACTCTCATCTCCATCTTGGCTTCCAGCTGCAATCATCACCTCTCCCTCGTTAGCAGAGCAGCAGACGGCGATGTGTCTGTCCTCTGACAGTCTTCAGGTTATTCATGAGAACACGAGAATCTGATATAACTCACCTTTAAAGCAGCTTTGTACATCAGGCAGGTAACATCCTGACATTTGGACGTT
The DNA here is from genome assembly GCF_039877785.1 of Chaetodon trifascialis. Taxonomy (NCBI): domain Eukaryota; kingdom Metazoa; phylum Chordata; class Actinopteri; order Chaetodontiformes; family Chaetodontidae; genus Chaetodon; species Chaetodon trifascialis. The sequence continues at coordinate 1,953,189 of NC_092058.1, read as the reverse complement.
TGGTGTAAATATAGACACAAGTGGATTTTTGAAGGACAGCTCCTTTCATAATATTAGTGTGTGTGGGGGGGGCACATTGTATTGAATGACAAAACACTGCACGAGCACATTTTGGAAGGACAAGCTCCATATACAGCCGACAGAGACAGACACGCTGGAAGGACGAGCAGCACTCAAAGGGACATTTAGGAAAGAGCTGACCCCCTAAAAACCTCCTGCAGCTGCTCAGGACCAACAAGGTCAGACTAAGAGCAAACAAACGCATTTAACCAACAAACCAAATTAACCAACAGTCACGTAGAAGCGTTTTCATCTGTCTTCCAAACCTGCTGTCTGATCTGACACAGCTTTGGTCCACATAAGCCGTCTGGATGAGGCTGAGGAGACCCTGCGGTTTGGGTTAAAATAACACCTCTGTGACGATGGTGGTCAACGCTGACCGTCAAAAGGAAACAAACTGCTTCTCTCTCACGTTAAAGTCCAGCCTCCTCGCTCCGCCTCCAAAACAGCGTCACACCGTCTCCTCACTGCTCCCGATGGACAGGAGTCACTAGAGGGCGCCGCGACTCGAACGTAAATGTGACTGCTTCCTTTATGTCTTCGGATTCAGCCACAAGGTCAGAACCATCGACACAAACTGGGAACAAGCTGGCCGCTGATGGTATTTTTCCATTAGCATTAAAGCTCATTACTTACAGTGCGAACATCAGTGGCTTTAGTGAACTGAACAGCTTCCATACGTGACCTCAGGGACAGACGGCAGCGATGAGGCTCTGACTGATCATGTCTTCATGTCTCTGTTTATTGCACATTAAGTCTTCTCTTGGCACTGACGCAGAGAAAATGGACGACTTCACTTATTTGAGTTACTGCATGTTTTGACGTGCTGAACTCCTTAAACGTCATCCATATTCACGATCGACTCATAGTTTTTTCAGCGTCACTCTCAGTTCGACGGTCAGGGCTCTCGTGCTGGAAAGGTTTCTCCTGAGAGCGCCGAGGACTTTGTGCAATCAGCTTCATTTTGAATATACAATATATAATATGATACAACACACACTACATTGAAATAAGAGCAACAACACGGAGGCATTCCAATCCCATAAAGGACAGAAGATGTGACGTGAAACTCCAGTTTCAGTTCAAACCCCTGAAAAGACGAGGACGTGGAGACGCTTACAGAGACGACAGAGTTCACAGAGGTGACATCAAACATTAGAAAAGCAGGCGATACACAGTCTATAACATGGCTGGGATGTGACCTCATCAATAACAGCCTGTTCAGCGTAACCTGGATCCTCTGAAGGTGGACCAGGGACGACGTCCTGCTGGACGTGACGGAGGACGAGCTTATCCCACTGAGGCAGATAAACAGACGTCCACTGACCAATAAGAAACAACAGCTACTGTACGCCAACAATGGCCTCGTCGCCGTGGCAACCACAAGTGACTCATCACAGCTAATACATGACACTGCACTTATTGAAGCATAAAGATCGCGGACGTCAGCTCACACACAGCTCGAATCCACAAGTATGGACAGAAACACACTTTGACCCTCTGTGGAAAACTCTGTCACACACACGCACGCACACACACACACACACACACACCTGAACGACAGCAGCACACACACACACACTTGCCTGGCCAAACGTGAGCGCTGATTGCAGCCCCTCACAGGTGTGACGGGGTGATAGATCCACTCGCTGCTCTGCTTCGCCCGCTGAAAGCGCCGGCAGCCGGCAGACGGGAGGAAAATCACAGCCTGTCAGCCGACTGGAGCTCCGCTCGCCGTGCGCTCCCTCTCTCCGCCCGTGCCTCCACCTTATTCTGCCTCTCTCCCATCCTCTGACCTGCTCCCAGGCTCCATCTTTCTCATCTTTCTTTTCCTCTCTTCTCACCCCTCCCTCCCTCTCTCTCTCCGCCGCCCGCCCACCCACAGGCCGGTCTGCAGCAGTAAGCTGCTCTTCACTTTTGCGATGTTGGGAGCTGAGAGGAGACACAGCGAGGTGTGGACTCACTAAAGATAGAGACATACAGCGCGCTTGACGATAAAGACGTCTGACAGCAGAGCTTATATCCTGAGGCTGTTGCCCACGGAGAGCCTTGAAATCAGATGTGTGATGTTTGTGCGTAGGTGAAAGATGGAGAGAGAGAGAGTCCAGACACATGAAAAGACAGACAGAGAAGCAGCAGTGTGGCGTCCCCCGCTCTCCCATCGTCCCCGGGCGATGAGACAACACCCGGCTTCACCTTGTTAATTGAAGCGAGCTTCACTTGAGTCAAAGTTTGACAGTGAGGACAGATTCATGGTTTGATGCATCAAACGAGACGAGAGGACGGAGAGGACAGAGAGGACAGATGAAGATCAGTGTTGCATCAGATTAACGTCCCATCACAAACTGAACCTGGTGAAAGTAAACTGCAGATTTTACTCTTCGTTTGAGCCTCACTGTCACGTTCACAGTTTAATATGGACAAAACAGAAGGTTATATCTGTCCCAGGTGATGTTGTCCTGAAGGTGATGGAGGTCCTGACTCCTCGTCCTCTTCCTCAGACTGACCCTCTGTGGTCACAGTGTTTCTGTGGGCCAGGCTTCCTGGTTCATGAACTCAGGCCCATCGTGCCCACAGACGATTATCTTCCTCTGTCTTCATTACTGCAACTCCCCTTCCACCTGTCTCAGTAAGACGTCCCCAAACTGTTTACAAGAGGTCCACCATGCTGCTGCCAAGCTTCTGTCCTCCAAAAGGTCTCATGTAACCTGATGTCTTCACACTGGCTCCCCGTCAGACTCAGAGTCCAGTTCAGGGTTCGGTGGCTGTTTCTCTCTCTGGCTCAAAACAATTTGGACCTGTCTCCCATTGGACACTGTTGACACCTTCACAAGCAGCTCAGCCCAGTTTGTTTAGACCTGCTTTGGTTTAACTTCAGCTGGTTGTGGACTGTTCATGTCTGCTGCTCTGGCTCTGATCGGCTTTTCTGCATTTCTTCTGTTCTTCCTGAAGCACTTTGTGCTCTTTAAAGGTGCTGCATGAATAAATATCCTCATTATTATCATCATTAGAGTTTGTGGTAGACGCTTCACCCTCCGCCTCTTAAAACATGATGAAGAATCAGCAGCTCATGATGAAGACAGACACAGCGTTCCAGCTCGTCTTCAGGCTGAGAGACGCAGGACGGACCTGCATCTTCTCCAAGTCGGACATGAAACAACACAAACTGTTTGTGTTTGCTGTAATCACTCCTCCTGCTCACTGTGGCACTAAAAGACCCCCTCCAACACGCTTTGTGGAAAAACATATTCCAAATTTTAATGAGGCTCCAATGAGGCTTCAGCAGTCTGGATTAGACAAATCAAGTGGACGTCCTCTGGAGTTTCAGCCTGTTTGGTCCAAAGCGTCCTGTGTTTTCAGCCTGCACAGCCACAAAGACGCTGGAGCTCTGGAAGACATCCACTCGATCTGTGCCACTCAGACTGCTGAAGCCTCACATTCACTTCAAATGTATTTTTAGACAGAACGAGGACGGTGGAGTTTGTCTCCCATCGCTGACACTGGAAGCACGTCGAGCAGAGACGTCCTCACACCCAGCATGAACACACACCCGCCTGACGTCTGCTTTAACAAAGACCTGAAAAACTTTGTGTAGTAGCAAAGAAAAACGAGGGGCGACGATCTCGTTCAGTCAGTATTTGTGCAAACATCATTAAAATACATAAAAACATCCTGAAGCAGCGAACACTGGAACTTTCTTAGTCTCATTTTGTTGAATTACTTCCACTGTGTTTGTGCTTTATCTCATTTTTATGATTGCATCTTCACCTTTTTCTCCTCTTCACCTGAAGTTAAAGCCACTCAGGCTTCCACACACCCTCTGATCACAACAACAAGCTGTGTGCAAACGTACTCATGCACAGTTTCAACATGTTTCAACATGTTTCCATCCAGCGGAGGACAGAGGTGAGTGTTGACGTCCACAGTCTCCCACAGTGTGAGAGACGGCCACAGACAGATGTGTGTCAAAGGCCAAAAGCAGAGGTGGCATCTCAGCACTGCGCTGTTACCTTCAGTACACAGAGCTGTCAGTCAAGGTACGCAGCAAATGACGAGACAGGCCCGGAGGACAGAAGACAGATCGGACAGCACGCGGTCACATAAGACCAACATACCATAAATCTGACAGAATCTCAACCTCCAACGTCCGTCAGTGCTGAAGGACATTCTTTAAAAGCATCAAAGTTCAAGTCCATGAAGCAGATCCACCGTTTGCTTCAGTCACTAACTGGAAATAATAATCGCTGTTTTCGTCAGAACCAGCTCTTGAAATCTACAGAGAGGGTGGGTCCTCTTCCACTGAGTCCACCATGTTTCTACAGTAGCCCTGAACGGACAAACCAAACGCTGACTCTCTGGAGCGCCTTCAATCAGATGCCTGTGAATCCTCCACACGGGACCTTAAACTCCTCTCTGACAGTGTCATGAAAACACAATCTTCTAAATGTAGAATGATGTGTTGACTGGTTTGCATTAACATGTGCACCTAATAAAGTGGCCAGGGAGTGTATTTTCTGTTGCAAACAGACCTTTTCCACGTGTCCTGTGAGGGAAAGCACAGTGATGATAGCTGCATCCAGCTGACGGGGTCACCTGATGGAGCTGAAGTATTATGAGTGGTTTTAACTCCACCTTTGCTTCTCCTGCGCCGACGAGTCAAATGTCTGCTGTGAAGAAGGTCTGCTGGCAGCTTCTGAAGGCGGTTTGTGGAGACAGGCTGTTACAGCTGGCTGAGCTGTGGACCTCCACTGTGTCCGTTACATCCCTCACTTTAAAGAAAAGAAACTCCGGAGGAAAAGTCAAACACTCACATCGTTTTATCCAGTTCCAGTCGACCACTCGCACAGACCAGACAGAAAGCAACATGGAGGCATTTTCCAGTTTCTACTATCGTCTGCCTCCTGTTATGTGACACACACTCCAAAGCTGCATCCTGAAACGACCCCGCCGACCACACACCAATTATCTGCAGACACTACAGCCTCGACGGAAGAATCACAGAACGAGCAACCAGCTCAGAGCATCTTTCATCGCTTTCGATCTTTAATATCTGAGTGTGGATTTAGGCTCAGATGGTTTTTCTTTGGATGCCATGTTTAAAGAGCATAGCAAAGGACCTGCATCTATTTTCTTTAGCTTGATTTTCACTCGTGTGACGCGACGATGGATTCAGCATCTTTTCTGTTTCCTCCTCTTGATTCTTGAATAACCCTGAATTTGGTCTTTTTCTCTGTCTGTATCAGTCTTTTCCTTTTCAGTCTCCTGTGTACACTCTTCTGTTGATTGCTCAGAGGTTCAGAGCTGGTGTTTGGCCCTCTCTCTCTCTCGTCTTTCTATCTCTCTCTCTCTCGTCTTTCTATCTCTCTCTCTCGTCTTTCTATCTGCCTCTGACTCAGTTCAGGTCTCTGTTACTGTCCTCATGTGTCTCTGCTGCGATCATTCTCCATCCTCACCTCTAATTTATCTCAGTGCGCCCGTGTCTCTGCTGCACTGAGTTTAGAGGGATTATCAGATCACTGCTGTTCTCACGCTGCAGCTTTCATTCCCTAATGATCAGACTCCACATATATATATATATGAGCATATACGTTATTTCCACTGTAAAAAGCTGTTTCATTACTTCACATCTGAGTGTCAAAGCAGTTCATTGGTCTGTGAGCATGAAGGTTTAAGCACACGTGTTTGAAAATGTGCATGTACACATGTACAGTGTGTGTGCCTGCGCAGAAACACACCACACACAGCTGCCTGTTCAACAGCGTCGTACAGGAAGTGCTTTGAGTGTGTGTGCATGTGTGTTTAGCTCTAAAAGGTTTTGTGACAGATTTTCGGTGGCCTGTAACTGTTTTAATGTGCTGATTCCCTTTTTTAAAATAGCTTTCTAAGAGCTTTAACCTCCAGCACCTGTTCACCGACTCTGTGCCTGCTGTGATTTCGTTATCTGCAGGTCATCTTTGAAAGTGATGATCCTACAGCTTGTTTGTGTTTTCTCCTTCTTGTTTTCGCTGTGTGACATTTTCTGTTGATGCTTTGTATGTTCGCTCTACTTATCGCTCCTCAGTACTCGAATAACACGATTTCCTCCAGTCAGACACGTACAGTAAAACCCTGATGCGCGTCTGAGGCCGATCAACGTGAAACTACAAGTGTTTAAAAAAAGGTTGAATCACTGCTGCGTTAACTGATGCTGAAGGTTTGCATGAAAATGTCAAACATGTTTACGTCCACGGTCGTCAAACCTTCACACACTGAACTTTAGCTGTCCATCATCCCGTCACACACACAGCACACACTGAGCGCTGCTGCCCTGGACTCCACGCTGCTTCCCTTTGCTTTGTTTTCTGTGCAGCTACAGAACGTGTCATCGCATTGTCGAGCTGAGCTGGATGAGGCCTCCTCCTACTGGACGTCTTTCCTGTCATTCCCCTCTATTCGTCTTTCTCTCGGCTTCACACACGCACGCACGCACGCACGCACGCACGCACGCACGCACGCACGCACGCACGCACGCACGCACACAAACTTGTCTGCACATTTCACAGCAAAGAAGCGTCTCCCTCTGCGCTGAGCCCTCCATCATTGTTCAGTTGTCACCAGTCCCTCTCTGCCCGCCTTCCTGTTCACACATCTATCCCACCTACACACACACACACACACACACACACACACACACACACAGAAATACACATGCAGTCTTATCTACTTTCACATCAGCATGTAAGAGACAACAGAAAGGGAGAAGGAAGGCAGCAGCAGAGAAGGAAAGATGGGCTGAGACAGAGGGAAAAGACAGAGAGAGCATCAACAACATGGAGAGAAAGAGAGAGAGAAAAGAAAAGTGTCTTTGTCTCGCTCTGTCTGAATTTTTCAGACTTTATCTTCCTCTCTTAAACTCCTCTCCCTCACGCTATCTGCACTTTCTCCCTTCGGTCTCGCTCTTCTGCTCAGTTTTTTTTAACTTTGCCTAACTGGCAGGACGATAACTGAGCAGAGGACTGGCATGACGGTTGTGAAGAGCTGACAGTGTCACTATGATGATTATGTAAAATGTAAAAAAACCCAGGAACAGCTGTTGTACTGCACAGTATCGTGGATCAGGACTAAGAGTGTGCAGCCACGCCAGCAGCTCTGAGAGGATGAACTCAGCAGTGTTTATATCTAAAGGCAGAAACACGCCAACACGCTCAGGATGACAGCGTGTGGACATATAATGTTTGCTGAATTGTTGTTCAGGTTTTAGTTTTGTAAAGGTTCTGGTCCGTCTGTGTTCTACAGTGCTCGGCCTCTTGGTGTCCTCCAGTCTCTCCGGCCAGCTTCTGGTGTCTCGGTCTCTATCTATTATTCATTGAGTTGGTCTCTCGTCTCAGGTTCTGGTGGATCTCGGTGTCCACATAATCTGCCACCCTGTACCATCTACTCTGTGCTAAACAGCTCTTGAGTTTATTCTGGGTTTCCGTCGTCAATGTCCACCAGTTTTTCCTTTGGCTCTAATTTCACTCTATAAATTCTGTCCTCACTCATTATTTCTCCTCTCTTTCACTCTCTGTTGCTCCCTTGTCAGTTGTTATCTCCTCCTCCCTCTCATTCGCCGCCTCTCCCTTCTGCTTTCATTCTCTCTTCCCATCATCCTACATGTTACACACACACACACACACACACACACACACACACACACACACACACACACACAGAGCGCTGTGTGCATTCCCTGTGGCAGTGTGCAAAGGCCATGCACACAAGAGACAGACAGACAAAGCAGCAGAGAGGGTGAGTGTTCACAGAAGGACGCTGAAAGACCAAATGTGACCACATAACGCAGTGAAGGACACACACATGTACTGTACCTGTGTTGTTCTGAGAGTGTGAGTGTGTGTATGTCAGTCAGTCTGCCTCTCAGCTCTGCTGTATTTGTCACCTCTGCACCTCTGTTTGGTGCCACCAAACATCCATTTACAGAGAATTCAGGACGTCACTGTGTCCTCTCGCCATGAGTTCATGCATGTGTCACTGCTCCATGCGCACACACACACACACACACACACACACACACACACACACACACACACACACACACACACACACACACACACACACACACACACACACACACACCACAAGTGTTAAATGTGTGTGTGAGGGAGACGCCTGGACTGTGTGTTACTCTTTGCATGTTATGTGCATCCGTACATGCATTTGTGTGATTCACAAACAGGAAACTGATTTCCATTTCTATATTCTAATAACTTGCATGTTAATACTCTTTTCTATCCTAAAGCCCAAAGAAGTGGATTTTATCTCTTCTCAAGATCCACTTGGTGTTTCCACTACTGTTATTGGCTGTCAGATAGAGCACAGTGAGAGAATGTTTATTATACGATACGATACGATACGATACGATACAGTATAATAAGATATGACACAATACGGTACGGTATGGTATGACACGGTACAGTACGGTACCATACGGTATGATACGGTACCATACGGTACCATACGACATGTATGATACAATATGGTAAGATACTGATACAGTATGATACAGTACGGTATGGTACGGTGCGATACCATATGGTACGGTACGATAAAATACAATACAACACAATACGGTACGGTACGATACGATACAATACAATACGATACATTACGATATGATACAATACAATACGGTACGATACGGTACGATACAGTACGATACGGTATGGTACGGTACTGTACGATACCATACAATACGGTAAGATACAATACAATACGGTGCAATAAGATTTTATTGGATCCCACACCAGGGAAATTTAGTCGTTACAGCCAGCAAGTTACAAAAAGCGAGCACAGTGGCATTAAGAGGTCAAAATGAAAAAATATTCAGAATAAAAAGATAACTTGTTCACCTGCACCAAGTGCTTCACATGGAAAATAAGACGGAGAACAAAACCCATCTGATCGGGAGACGCCTGGATTGTGTGTTACTCTTTGCATGTTATGTGCATGTGCATCAGGAAACTGATTTCCGTTTCTACAGTCTAATAACTTGCATGTTAATACTCTTTTCTATCCTGAGTCCCACAGAAGTGGATGTTTTCTCTTCTCAAGATCCACGTGGTGTTTCCACTACTGTTATTGGCTGTCAGATACAGCATAGTGAGAGAATGTTTATTATACGATATGATACGGTACAGTACGATAAGATACGACACAATACGGTACGATACGGTATGGTATGGTACGATACGATACACTACAGTATGATACGATACGGTATGATACCATATGGTATGATACGATACAATACGACACGTACGGTACGGTATGGTACGATACGATATGGTACAATACGATACAGTACGGCACGGTACGGTACGGTGCAATACCATATGGTACGGGACGATACAATACAATACAATACAATACGGTATGATACGATACGATATGATACAATACGATATGATACAACACGGTATGATAGAGTACGATATGGTATGGTACGTTATGGTACGGTACGATACCATACGATACGGTACGGTACGATTCAATACAATATAGTACGGTACGACTTGATATGATACGATACAGTGCAATAAGATGAGATGAGATAAGAGAGATCAGACTTTATTGGATTCCACACCAGGGAAATTTAGTTGTTACAGCCAGCAAGTTATAAAAAGTGAGCGCAGTGGCATAAAGAGATCAAAATAAAAAAAATATTCAGATTAAAAAGATAACTTGTAAAAGTGATTTACGGCAAAGAAATCACCTGTGCTTCAAATGGAAAATAAGACGGAGCACAAAACCCATCTGATTGTAACAGTAAAAATAAGGATGAAAACAGAACCAACACAGGTCTCCAAACTCTTCTGATTCCTTTACTACAGTAGCCGTCAGGAGTTTGAGACTTAATAAGCGAAAACTAAAAGTATTTCACTTCTTGTGCTCGCTCCACCAACCAGCGCCTCTGAAGCTAACAAGCATAACAGAGCCTCCCAGTTTCCTGACGACACAGATTCACCACTGGTCTTGATAAACTGAAATACGCCTGTTTCAGCCGCCTGCAGAATGTCTTCCCACAGGTTTAACCTCGCTGTGGGTAGAATCTGTGCTGGAAACAACCCGGAGCTGCAGCCCAGAGAAACCCCCCTGCTGTGGTGGTTAAAAAACACAGACCACAGTCTTCTATAACAAAGGTGCACAACATAAGATAGAAAATAAAAAAAACACTGAGCAGTAGTAATAAAATAAAGTTAAAAATAGAGCACAGTTTTACAAATGCAGACAGAGTGTATAAAAGGGCATGCCACCTATTATGCAGACGAAAGAAAAGGTTAAATTTAACTTATAATGTAGTATATTGTTCAGTGGTTAAGGAACTTTCTCAACTTTATCTTCCTGACACTCGAGAGACTGAAAAAAACCAGAAAAAAGAAAAGGAGGGTAAAGAGCAGGAGGTTCGAACGGGAGCAAAAACCCTGAAACACAAAGAGAGGAAGACACGACCTGTGGCAGATCTTCAGCTTTTACCAAAGTCAAAGTGTCAGAGGGTGAAACCTTAACGCCGGATTCACACACACACACACACACACACACACACACACACACACACACACACACACACACACACACACACACACACACACACACACACACACAGCAGAGCAGATGCACACTGAGACAAAAAGTCAAAGTACAGAGTGAGGAAAGACTGAGAAGCATCACTGTGTGTAGACTGAAGACACAATGCTGCCGGTCTCTGAGCATGAACACAGGAAATGAACAATCCAAGCAAATCTGAGGAAGACTGAGAGCAAAGCTTCAGCGTTTGCCTCCGTTTGTGCAAACGGTTTCAGGGCAACTGTCTCTCCTTCTTAATCTGAACATGTGATCTGCTGGTGAGTGAAAACACACCACTGACTGACACGCTGTGGACATTCAGAGCTGTCAAACATTAGCAAACCTCTTTAAAACACAGAGCGAGCAGCTGCTCTGGATCAGCCGATGAAGCTGAAGCCGTGGAGAGATGACTGCTGACATTTAAGCAATGCACGTGCACAAAGTTTGAGTTGAATGTGAAAACCAACCAGCAGTAGGCTGATAACTGTATGAAGACCATCAGATTACCACCACGGCACTGTCACAGCGGAAGGAGGCTGCAGTGAGAAGCCCCCCGTGTCCCACGAAACGTCGAATAATGAGGTCTTCCATGTGACGGCTGCCAATCAATTCTTCATGATGACCTTTGTGTTGCTGCCTTAGCGTGTCGCAGCAGACATGTAGTCACATGACGTCCTTAAAGAAACATAGTCCTTGCTTACCACGTAGAGCTGCTTCCATAGCAGGGCCCACTCCTGGAGGGTTGACGTCACCTCGGTCACAATGGGGTCTTCAAGAGGCACCACGGTCTCATGTGGCCTGAACAGGGAAAACACACACATTTAATCACCAACACTGTGTCTAATTACCGCTGACACTGAGCTCAGACGTCCACAAGTAAAGCACAGTTAATGAGGACACACAGAGCATCATGTCCATTACGAAGCTACCTAAGAGACACAGACAGAGAGAGAGACATCCAGTAACAGTTGACCTTGTTTGTGGCTCGTCAGAGGAGCAGAAGTGGGACAGTCTGTCCACAGTTCCCCACAATGAGCCCGTCAATCAGAGAATCCAGTGATGTGATATGTAACAGCAGAGGACGTCCAGCCCAACGTCCCGTGTCCAAAGATGTCCCGATGTCGTTAATGTTGTAATGAGTCATCTCATCTCAACTAACATCAGCCAACATGAATATTAAAACAGTGACTTAAAAGCTCCACCCTGCTCAGTCACTTAATTGAGAGGACGTCTCCACGGCAGACATTTTGACAGCAGGTGAAGCACAGGTGTAGCTAACCATGTGAAAGCATGTGCACAGTTATTCAGGAAGAGATTAACTTATTTTGACTCTCCAGAGGTCCTTCTCCCTCTGTCCTGTCTCACCGTCTCACCGTTAAAGTGGCTCTCAGTAACTTCATCTGGCTGTCCAGGTTTGAAATGTTGATGATGGGCTCAGCAACACATAAACTAATTCAAATCAACTCAACGTCAACAAACTAAAACAATAAAATGCTTCTTATTCGTGCATCTGCAATAATATTCATCATTGAGTAAGTAAGAGGAGGAGAAGTGCTGAAATGATGGTGCTGATGAAGATAAGTACCCTGACAGGCCCTCCTCCACGGCGAGTTCGCTCCGTTACGTACGAACCCTCCAAATGTTTTGGCTCACCTCATTCACTGAGTCACTGTTTCAGCCTGGAGTCAGGAGTATTAGAGCACCTCTCTCTCTCTCCTCCTCCTCTTCCTCTCCTCTATTCTCTCAGTCTGAGCCTCCCTCTCTCCTCCTCCTCTCCTCCATTCTTCCTCTCTCTGTCTCATAACTGATTAATTAATAAAAGCGGTGCTAGCTGATTAGCCGAGCTGTAGCTGGAGGCCTCCTGCTGATTTCACCCACATTAGTTACACTTGTATCTCAGACGATTCTCCTCTGTTCTACTTTTCACTTGATCTGATCTCTCCCTCCTTCTGTTCCTCCTCTTCGTTCGGGCACATTTCCATCGCTCCTCTGTTCTTTCCTTTCTCCTTTCTTTCCCCTCTTTTCTACTCTCAGCTTTCACTCCTCTCCTCTTCTCTCAGCCATTTTCCATCTTTCTCCTTCCTCACTCATTCATCCTTTCCTTCTCCCCCTGCTCTCATTTCTCCATCTCTCTCCTCTTCTTTCCTCCCTTTATCTCTCCAGCCTTGCCTAACCTCTCCTCTGTCTCGTCTTTCTTCTTTTCGTGCATCCATATTTACTTAAACACACTCTGAGCGTCTTCGGTCTCGTCTCTGAGCGTCTCTCCGCCCGTCCTCCGTCAGTCTGCAGCCACCCTTGCTCCATCCTAACGTCTCTTTCTCCTCTCATGCATTTCCCTCTGAGAATAAAATATTTGCCTACAGAATTACAAACACGCTCTCCGTCTCTCTTCAAGAAGAAAAGTGAGTTTTGGAAACTTCTTTTTGTCTTTTCTTGGTTCAGAAAATTATTAAAGCCCGCAGCTGCGTCAAACTTTAAAGCCATTTATGATTCTGTCTCTGGGCGACTTGAACTTCTCACCACAGATCCATCACAGTGTCATCATGACTTTTTGTTATGTTTTGTAAATATCTCAGACATGTTGAACGTATTTGTGCATCTTTTATACCTCGAACGTTGGAGGAAGAAGCTGCTGACGAGGTGATTTCCTCATTACTCTTCATTTGAACTTTAAAGTGAGTGAGCTGAACTGATTCACAAACAGCTGAATCTACATTTGGGATCAGTCCGCTCTCTCTCCAGCATCAAAGACGAAAGACACTGAATCTGATGTCAGAACAAAGACGATCTGTCCACCTCGTCTCTAATTTGGTCACATCCATCAGTGTTTGATGGTGAAAACCACGTGAAGATTCATTCATTAACGGAGCTCTGAATGTAGAGATAAAGTGGACTGTATTCTTCGACCGTGTTGTGCAGTGACGCAGAGTGAGAGCACATGCTCTGTGTGTTTCAGTGTGGATGAGCCGTCATGCATGAATGCACGTCATATAAATGCTTTACTGGGTACACGGGGAGCTTTTTTCACAAGGGACATAAATAAACATGACCCTCAATTAATCTGTGATAGGATGAAACCAGTTTGGTGGCTCAGTGGGAGTGAAAACCAGAAGTGTCCCACATTAACTCTGATGCAGTCAAACTGTGGACATCCACGGAAACGACTGACGAAGCCTCTCATGTGATCAAACACAAACTTCTGACTTCCATCCCACACTGATGCGTTTCTTGTGTTGAGGAGGAGACGCGACGGGATGAAGAGAATGAGGAAGGCGAATTAAAACAGACGAATAACAGAGGAAGAAGAAGAAGAAGAAGAAGAAGAAGAAGAATGAAAGCTGTATCCTGAGGCCTGATGGGAAACATGATCACTGCCAGGTCTTCAAGAAGAGTCTAATCAGAACATGTACGAAGCACGTGTGTCTGCTTCCACAGCAGCGAGCAGCATCACGACGCTAACAAACGTCTGCAGATGAGATGCGTCTTTGTCACACCTCTTCAGTCTCTCTACAATAAACTTTCATCTTCAGCCCGCCAGAGATTTGTTTTTACCTAAATCTGGTGTCCCCATCAGCCTGATGAAGACACGCCAGTCGCACACATGCTGAACTTTAGAAAGATCATCTTCATTAACGGAGGACACAGCTGGCTGCATCGAGAAGGTGTACACGAAGCCTCGTCTCTGGGGTTGAAGACGCTGTTTTTTTACATCTGACCATCCACAAATCCTCAGTGCCTCCAGGTGATGGAGCTCACTCAGGGACCAGAGGGCTTCAGGGCGCCTGAGACGTTCGAGGTGTGTCGTTAAAAACACTTTCCACAGTGTGTGAGTCTTCCTGTGCGTTCACGGGTTTATTTGTCTCTGGGTGTGATCCTGGAGTGCGGGGGTGCTGCTGTCTGATATTTATAAATGTCAGCTCAGAGTGTGTTTATCCTGCAGAGAAGCAGACAGCTGGCAAAGCCTTCCTCACAACATCCTGACAACTTGACGCGGCGTTGAAACTGGAGGCTGCTGCACGTCTGTGTGGCCTGTGTTAACAACAAATCAATAAAACACATTTTGCTGCTTGTTGCACTTAAATATAGATATCCACATCTCACTGTGATGAGTTAAAGAGACGAGGCTCTGAACGGGACTGCCAGCTTCTTGTAAATGTCTCCTCTCGTCTGCTGTTCTGTCCGGGCTGGAATCGAACCCGAGCAGCCGCAATGACTCACCTTTGATGCATGACGGTACAAAGTGAAGCAGGTGAGCTACCAGACGCCTCAACGTTTACTGACCTTCAGTTTAATTAGCAATAAACATAGTGGAAACAAAACAAGAGGAGTATCCTCATGCTCTCTCTCTCACTTGGTCAGCAGTCCATAGCTATTTCTGACATGACGCACCGGCCGCCTGGATTCACTAAAACACACTCCATCTCTTTCTCTTTGCCCTGGAGGTCTACTTGAAACAGTTAAGGACTCACTAATTCCAATTAATTTACTCTCCCTGCCTTTAATTAAAAAACTCTTATGCAAATCGAGCCACGCTCTGTAGCTCTGATTAATCTGAAGTTTAAGGGGAAAAAAAGCTTTTCCAATCATTATGCTAATGTATTAAAATATGTACTCTTGAACTTGGAAGCGAGTCAGAAGCGAGGAGGCTCATACCTTATTTAGAGAGAATGGGTCTCAAAACAACGGATCCCAACAGAAAACCAGATCTCATCAAATTAGCCCTTAAATGGCTTCAGCCAGAAGAAGAAAAGGCCTCCCGGCAGCGTGGAGGATGAAGAGTGCTCAGCTGTGGCATCGTCCCACACAGACGACAGCGGCTTAAGCTCGTGTTGTCTCAGACAATCAGGTCAGCGCTGAACGGCACAAAGATGCTGACACACAAACAGCATCAGTATTAAAAACCAGGCTGGCGTCCTGCGTGTAACACTCGCACAGAGCACCCTGCTGCTCGGCTGCACCAGGCCACGCGAGAAAAACTACCTGAGAGATGCTGCGTTCGAGGCTCCGGACGCCTGCGGGTGAAAATCCATTTGGATTCCTTCAGTTTTCAGTGAGCGACAACCTGCTGAAGGAATCAGCCTGATGGGGCTCGTTCAGGACAGGAAGTCCTACAGTAAGTGTGTGCGTGGAGGACGCGTCACAGCAAACAGCTACGTCACTGATCTTCCCTCCACCGCCTTCAGCCCCTCCATCAGTGCTGACCCATGGGACAAGGAGCTGCGTAGCATCATGTTTATATCAACATCTGGTTAAATGTCATTCAAAGGAGGACATTAGACACGTCACTTCCTGTTTATTCCAAACAGGTAATACACAGGTGAGGTGCTGCTGATGCGGTGACCTGGTGGAGACTGTGTTTGGTGCAGTTTCACAGGCTGTCGGTAAACTCACCCTCGGTTGGTGACGATGGCTTTCTTCAGGTGAATGTAGCTGGCTGGGAAGACTCCCTGCAGAGACAGAGACAGAGACAGAGACAGAGACAACAGTTGAGACACATGAACAAACCGTCCTGTCTGTGGCTGCACTGATGACGAGGTGCTGTCCAGTATGTGGCCACATGCACCACAAACAGGTGAAACGAAGGCAGCCGGCACGTCTTCAGGAGCCAAGGGAGCGCCGGTGCCCCCCTTCAGCATCAGTGCTACGGGGTGACAGGATGAGCATGACATCTGCGCCTGGGACGACGGTTTTTAAGAGACAACAAACGTCTCAATTTGACTTTTAATGTCCACATACTGACGTGCTGTCAGGCCTCTGAATCCCAGTTAGTCTCAGAGGAGTGATTTCATTCTGGAGCACGTTCTGTGGAAAGCTGCACCGCTTTCAGCTGCGCTGTTTGTCTGAAACACGTCCCATTATGCATCCATTGTACATCAGAAGCAGTGTGACCAATCGCTGCTTTCTGCCGCCTCTCCTGATGCGAGCGCAACACAGATCGACTTAAGGCAGCGAACATGGAGGGACGGGATCTCAGCAGCTAAACGCAACAACTGAACGTCTGCACAGTATTTCATGCTGATCCATCCGACATTCGGCGCTGAAGACTAACCGGCCGAACGACCTCGCCGTGCTGCTGGGGAGGCTAAAAGGGTTTTAGTCAGGCTCATTTAAGAATACTTCATGGATGTAAAGTACCTTCCACTGCTCGCCCTGTAACGCAGGCAGACAGAACAAGCTAACTGTATGTAGAGTGAAGACTAGCGCTGCGTGTCTCAGCGGTGCTCTGCTGAATAATTCATGCGAGGCGCTGTGAAGGTTATAATGGAAGCTGCTAGCATGCTAGGCGGGTCGCTTCATCTGTTTCAACACGACTGCAGCGCTCGCCGTAAACACTCTCGCTGCAGACGCAGCAGACGGACAGAAACGCCTGCTTTTGGTCGTGCTGGTTGTTCAGTTTCTGAAAACGTACAGACGCACTGCAGATTGCCTCCAAACTGTTCTGCTGAGGTAAAACTACATACACACTTGTTTATTTCATGCTTGTGTCTCCACTCTTGATTGACACACTGGATTTTTCTCTTGAACATTTGACCCTTTTGGGTTCATTATATCTGAATTTATCATGACAAATGTTTGGTTGCGTGTTTATAAAACATTATATTAAAGGTTAGTTTATTTTCCCTTTAATGCTGCAAACCAGCAGATGTGAGGGACTGCTTCACCGCAGGCCTCTGACAAGCCAATCAGTGCCTCTGCAGCATGTGGCCCCTGTTGTGTGGACCCGCTGACCTCCTGTGAAGTTCAGTGAAAAGACGTTTTGCAGTGCTGGATATCTTTATCTGAAATAAAATCCTCCAACTTCATCTCTACACACCAAATCTGAAGTAATGGGGCATTTTCTGTTATAAAACCTTCGTATCTCAAGTGACTGTGGACATATTTTATGGAAATCAGAAGTGCAGAAAATGAAAAAATAATGTCGAATTAACAAACTGTGGCTGGAGCTGCAGATGTCTCCTGAGAGAGAAAGTGTTCACACTGGACGGGTTTGATTCATATTCTACGACGTGTTTCAGAGAAGAAGAAGAGCAGAGAGGAGGGAGTCTATTTCAGGACTGGACGTGTGTGCGTGTATGTGTGGTTGCTCCTGAATGAAAACATCCTCATGCACACTGTTGTATGTGTGTGTGTATGTGTGTGTGTGTGTGTGTGTGTGTGTGTGTGTGTGTGTTTCTTGCTGATGTGTTCCCTCAGCTGCAGAAAATGTGGGTACAGTATTAGCTTAGCTGCCAGCACGTCTGCATCTGTGTGTGTGCATGTGTGTGCGTGTGCGCGTGTGTGCGTGAAAATGTGTGTCCTATCCGTGCTCTGAAAGCGCAGCCTCGGGCGCTCGCTGAAGGAACTCGTCCTGTGCCGTCATGCATAATAACCCCGCTGTCGTTCAGGCGACGTCTCAGCTGCTTCTGCTGTCGACAGAGATGTACTCTGCTGCGCCGTCAAAAGACCTTTTAGGGTCAAACATCCCATAATAAAACACAGGGGAGCACCTTCCCGTGTTATTCAAGTGTGAATGTATTTTTGGAAGAGACGGAGGCTGTCGAGAGAGACCCATAAAGCCGTGGAGGAATGAGAACAACGGCGCTGAGCAGAGGCAGAGTAACTGTGGTCGGCCATGCGTTTGACAGAAGTGCTTCAGAGGTGGCGGCTCGGCCTCCAGGGAGCTCGCTCAATTACCTGCCTGCCCAGAGCCATAAACACACTCGCAGTTTGGAAAGTGTCCCGTTCACGCTCACACTGGACTCACTGCTCTGCTGGGGAAATGTTCCACTTCTTACTGGCCTGCGTTGACTTTAACAGCTGCTCTGTGGCTGCTGAGCAGAAACCGTCGGTTAGCATCTATAACACGACACTCAGACCCTTCAGGCCCCTCCTGCCCGGATCAAAGCCACCAGAAGTTCGCAGCCCCCCACCCCACCCCTGACCCTGAGCACACACACAGCACAGTGCACCACCTGCAGCATCACACACCTGCATAAGACAGTGAGTCCAGAGTTCGGGTTCATCACACGTTCATGGCACTGATGCTACATATGAACAGCTAACAGGTGAACTCCTGGCTCCAACAGGCAGCGAGTTTGGACCTCTTCATCCAGCTCGCTGTTACGCACAGCAGTAAACAATAATTATGTGTCAAGATAACAACATGATTACAGACCGATCTGTCAAGTTACATTATAGCATTAACTCACTGCCTCTGTGTCCACGCAGGAGAGCTGAGAGGAGCTGCAGACACAGATCACAGCGTCAGCCCGTCGCTACCTTTTCAATGTCCCGACCTCACCTGTGTGCTGTCATTGGCTGCAGGCTACAAACCCACCGCCCGAAGGCTGCAGCCCAGAAACAGCCTGAACTCAGCAAAGCAAGAGGAAGGTGAGAAAATGCAGGCAGACGTCTCTGCAGATGAAGACACACCACACACGTCACCTGACGATTTTCTATGAGGCCTTTAAAATGAGCTCCACCGTAACCCGCTACCGCAGTGCAGAGCTAATCCCACATGGACGCTGCAGTAACATTAATACACAAATATAATACAATACTGTGTTTCTCAGAGCTACAGAGGTACAAAAATCCTCATTCTCCAACTTTTTTATAAGATTTTAGCCCAATTTTCATTCACACTGGTCCAACTCTGACGGTGCCTTGTTCAAACCTGTGTCATCAAAGCACAGTCAAGCAGACTATAATACAACAGATAAATATAGCTTAATATATATATATATATATATATATATATATATATATATATATATATATATATATATATATATATATATATATATTATGAAAATGATATGATTTGTATATTGTACATCACTCTGCTATATTTCATTAAAATTGGTCCCAGTTTGACACAAAACGTTTAAAAAATGTGCAAGAAAATTTTGATATTGAGCTCATATTATAAAATAAGCGCTGCTGTGATAATGGAGACATCAGATGTAGACCGAACACACACACACACACACACACACACACACACACACACACACACACACACACACACACACACACACACACACACACACACACACAGTACAGCTTGTTCCTGTCTCTGCCTGGTTAGCTGTGACAACGGATGGTTGTTAACAGGTCAGTGCACTCTGAACACCTCAGGCTCCTCTGATGTTACCTGCCTCAAAGTGTGTGTGTGTGTGTGTGTGTGTGTGTGTGTGTGTGTGTGTGTGTGTGTGTGTGTGTGTGTGTGTGTGTGTGTGTGTGTGTGTGTGTGTGTGCCTGATGGGCAGGAGGTCATCAGAGTGTTGTGCTGTTCCTAATTTAGCTGATGGTGTTGAAGCGCTGGTTCACTTAAAAAGGTCATCTTGTTAGAGGAAAAGCGAGAGAAAAGAGGGCGACAGAGACAAGAAGAGATAAAAATAAACTCGTGTATGGACAGACAGAGACGGAGACAGAATACTGAGGGACTGGATTAGCTAACAAGAAAGACAAAAGAGACACAGTGAAGATGTCATCCACCCACCTCCCTCTGGACTGGTGTGCTGAAAGCACAGTGCGTCACCTTGTTCTGACCTGTGTTTTAAGAGCCTTCAGGGGCCAATCACTGCGAGACATGTGAGAGATGACGTCCCAACACAGAGACAGAGACATGTGCAGCAGAAAACCAGAGACAGAAGACACAGACGGAGAGGAAGACTGAGGTGATGATTATACCACAGACACACATGATTACACACCCGCCCCTTCCTGTCTACCTCATAACTCCTGACAGGTGTTTCCTGTTGGTCAGAGGTACAGCACAGCCGATTGGTTGTGTCCTACAACTGTCCAGGAGACAAAGACAAATAAAGGTTTATTATCCAGCTAAATACCCAAAGCACCGCTGTGACAGGCTCCATCGGCCGTGTGTGTGTGTGAGTGTGTGTGTGTAAATGTGTATCTGCAAACAATGTTGGCTTACAGTCCCATTTATACACTAACACACTGCGTCATGCCACGTCCATTCATTCATTCGTCCTTTCATTTCCAGGACGTCCACGATTCAGATGCTCTCTGTGGAAAACAACATGGACTCCACACATTGTACTTCCTGGTTATTATGGGATGTTGAAGCGCTGTGAGGCCTCAGGACGAAGGTTAGCACGCTCACGTCAGCAAACCAGAACAAAGTGCGCTGACGCTGAACAACCACAGAGCTGAAAACGTGCTGTTTGCTTCAACACGTCCCAAAAGAAACACTCTGTCAGGAACAGCTGGGACACGATGGGGACAAATGTCTCAGTCAGTCACAATCAGAGCGGGACGTGTGTGGATGTGGGACGTTCACTAATGTGCTTCTTCAGACACTTTGCTGTAAGTTTACATCTCATATGAAGATGGTCTGGGATCTGTGATGGAATATGAATGTGCTGCTGAGTGTGTGACGTCTTGTAGACTGAGCGGGACAGACAGGCAAACACTTAAAGACACGAGTGTCAAACTCCAGTCCGCCACATCATTTTACATGGCCCGCAAGAGCTTAAAAGGCAAATGACTGTCTTAAAATAAAGTCCATGCTGCTCCACAGTGACCATAAACTACATCTCCCACAACGCATGCCGGCTTTGTGAGCCGTGAAAAGACGACGTCCTGCTGCTGGAGAGCAGTGTGTCTGTGTCTGAGTTCGCTTTTCTAACAAGTGATGGAGTTGAAAAAGATCTACAAACAATCCCAAAATGTCCAGGGAAAGAAAAACTGAAGCAGATGGAAGGAGATCAACCGTCCCTTTGAGAGGACACACTGCTGATGTGGGCCAGGTGAAAACGAGCTCTGCGTGAAGACGTCTGGACGCAGATCAGCAGAGACTCAGCTTTAGCTCACGGATGTGAACTCCGGATGAGGCTGATCACAGCAGCGAGCTCAGAGCGGTCCATCGCGTTAAACTCAGGTCAGAGAGACGACAAACTTTAATGTGGGTGTCGTTTTTCACTGCCGCTGTAAATTATTCAACATCTCACCAGCTCCAACAGTCAGTCCATCTGTCTTAATGGACAGTCTGTACTGTCCTCCCTGTCCTGCCTGTCTTCATCTGCTCTGCTCTAACATGACTGACCATCAGTGTGTTTAAAGCAGATCATTTTAATGCCCTGCAGGCGGCACGAAGACAGACTTCAAACCAAACTGCTCACATTCCCACCTGACGTCTTCTTGCATCCTTTTGTAGGAAAAAATGTTTGAGTGTCACATTTACTCTCATCAGGGTGAAACAAATGCACAGAAAAGCATCATAATAAGTCCTAAATTCTCAGACTAATGAAACATTTAACATGAAGGTCCACGTCTGAACTCAAGGTGAGCACAGCAGGGAAAATCTGGGAAGTCTCCTCTAAATATGTTCAAAATTCACAAAAAACTAAAATCAATATGCAGAAAATGAGGCATTGAGACTGTATCTGTGGTCAGAGAGCGTCCTATCAGCAGCCAGCGGCTCGTGTTTGCTTTCACTGACTTCCTCCCTTCACCCGCACTCTCCCTCGTCTCTCTTTGCTAGACCCTTAAATAATTGATGGTCTTTGTAAAGTCTGCTGACCAGTGGTGAAAACACTGCGGTCATAAATGATTAAACTCTGCGTTTTTGGACGCAGACAGTCCTAAAAAAGCAGCGGATACACAGATGAACTGAACAGTGAGTATTTGCACTCAGGACCTGAAACGTGGAATCTGTCCAGCTTGTTTCCAAAGAGCTGCTGGAAGTAGTTCAGGGTCAGAGGGAGGCGTGGCTTAAAGTACCTGTAAATGTATCTATAAATGCTGAAAATGACATTGTGAGTTTGAGTCCAGAGGCAGCTTCAAGGTCAGCTGTGGGAAAACAGGAAGGACGGCGATCATGTCTTCAGCAGCTGCTGGTGAAGGTGCTGGTGAAGGTGCTGGTGAAGGTGCTGATGAAGGCCCTGTTGAAGGCCCTGTTGAAGGTGCTGGTGAAGGCCCTGTTGAAGGCCCTGTTGAAGGTGCTGGTGAAGGCCCTGTTGAAGGTGCTGGTGAAGGTGCTGGTGGAGGCCCTGTTGAAGGCCCTGTTGAAGGTGCTGTTGAAGGTGCTGGTGAAGGTGCTGGTGAAGGTGCTGATGAAGGCCCTGTTGAAGGCCCTGTTGAAGGTGCTGGTGAAGGCGCTGTTGAAGGTGCTGGTGAAGGTGCTGGTGAAGGCCCTGTTGAAGGTGCTGGTGAAGGCGCTGTTGAAGGCCCTGTTGAAGGTGCTGGTGAAGGTGCTGGTGAAGGCCCTGGTGAAGGTGCTGGTGAAGGCGCTGTTGAAGGTGCTGGTGAAGGTGCTGGTGAAGGCCCTGGTGAAGGCGCTGTTGAAGGTGCTGTCGAAGGCGCTGTTGAAGGTGCTGTTGAAGGTGCTGGTGAAGGTGCTGGTGAAGGTGCTGGTGAAGGCGCTGTTGAAGGTGCTGTCGAAGGCGCTGTTGAAGGTGCTGGTGAAGGTGCTGGTGAAGGCCCTGGTGAAGGCCCTGTTGAAGGCCCTGTTGAAGGTGCTGTCGAAGGCGCTGTTGAAGGTGCTGGTGAAGGTGCTGGTGAAGGCCCTGGTGAAGGCCCTGTCGAAGGCCCTGTTGAAGGTGCTGTCGAAGGCGCTGTTGAAGGTGCTGGTGAAGGTGCTGGTGAAGGCCCTGTCCCTGATCAAAGTGCTTAAGTCACATACGATGGCACACAAAGTCCATATCGGTGTTCAGCCAAGTTCGTCGACATAATGAAAATGTTCTGAAAACTGGAAACCTCAGTATGAGCGAGAGCATCAGTACGTGTTCATGTGTAATCTGAAGAGTGTTGATCATCTCACTGAAGTCTGGCTTTCATCAAACAGCCAAACCACATCAAACCTCCACAGGATGATCTGTTTGAACTGGAACTTGGTTGGTCTGCTGGACGACGACGCTTCAAACATGGACGCTGCTGCAGAGAAGCTACACGCTGTAAAACGTGGACGCTTCACACACACGTTCAACCGACAGAAGATCTGACCAATCAGACAGCTTGACGATCAGAGTCACTGATTCAGGATGTGAACAAATGACAATGACAGATGGACAGATGTGAATGCTGCCTTGATTTGACAAACTGGATCCAGTAAAGCAGCAGCGCTCAAATATTCGTTTGCTCTCAGGTAGAATTGGGCTGCGTGACACGAACTCAATCAGTGAAGTCTGAAAACGTTCAGTGTCGGCCGTGAGAGCAGCGAGCGTCCTTGCTGACGCCTTCTCGTAAAGTCAGTGGGCGGTGAGCTCAGAGGCCATCACGGTAAAACCACTCCGGGTATCAGGAGTTTAAAGCACTCATGAGCTCACATCAGAGTCAGCAGAGCACACGGCTTTCAGCTCCGCACAAAAGTTCACAAGTCGTGCTTGAAAACATTAGCAGGTTGCTTCGGTTTCGCCATTTTTAGCTCGTTTAGCATCACTCAACGTGATCTCTGGCATCGGTGGGCGAGAGAGCGCCTGGCATGGAGGCTGTGTGTTCAGAGCTGCAGAGGAAACGTTTAAACGTGACTGAAACGGTCTGTGATGGTCTTCCTGACGCCCTGCAGAGGTCAGAGGTCATCACTGCTCCTTCTCTCCTTTGAGCCCAGGTGTCTTCGTCCTCCTGTGCAGTAATCGCTGTCCTCCGCCTCTCTCTCGTCACACCTGTTGACGAGCTCGTGCTGCAGTCTGAAAGCTTCGCTCTTCTTCTACTTTTCTTTCTTCTTCTGTGTCGCCCTTGTGCGTTCTCTCTGGGTTTCTGTTCGAACCTCAACCCTCCCATGTCGTCTTCTTTTCAGAGCTCTTTCGTTGGATCCTGCTCGCTCGCTCGTTCGCTCGCTCGGCTCCCAGCAGCACCACAATGGCTCTGCTCTATAATTTCACACAGTGTTTCTGACTCGCCTGGGACGATCAAATAATAGTGATTACATCACCGCTGCAGAACTGCACAACTTCCTCCTTTGTCGTTGTTTGATTCCTCGACAATGCTCGTCTTTCTAAACAGTCTGAGAGGGGACGCGTCCTCTGCTGTGAGACTTTGTTATTAGCTCTGTGAAGGCGAGAGGACTCGTAATGACGGTGTGCATATTCTCCTCTCTGCTCGCTTCACGTCAGGCCGGCCTGCTAACTCTCAAAAAGCTGCTCCTGGCTGATATTTTTGGAGGAGTGCTCACATCCAGTTCTACTCTGCAGTGATGTGAAGTGACAGCAGTGCCCAGAAGACACACATGCTCTGAGCAACAACAAACACAAACATCCGTCCCGTAGCTGCGTCTTTCTGCTGCTTTTCAACACAGTTTGGTTTCCGTTTGAGTCTTTGAGTTTGACGCAGTTTCACTTCTGTCGTTGGACGTTGTTCTCCTTTAGAGACGCATTTATTCTGTTTACTGATAGTTTGGATTTGCACTCTTTCCTCTTTGTCCTGCAGCTGCTGCAGAACTACCTCCCTCTGGATAAATACTCTTACATTAGCTCCAACTCCAACGTAATCAATCACATGGAGGTGCTGACAGTTATCTCCTCTCTGCTGTTCACTCTGCCACGCATCCACTCAGCCTCAGTCTGAACAGTGTTGCGCCTGAACGACAGTTCATGAACTCGTACTGTGTTACTGCCTGATGAACGTTACTGTGATCTCGTTCATTCTGGTGTCTGTGAACAGCACTGCTCTCTCAGTTTACCTTCGTTCAATAGGGTGTCAGATGTCTATAGAGCCTTCCAGGAGAAAACCCGGCTAAAACACATTGTAAACAGGCTTTAATATGTAGCGGAAAAACATCCAATCTGGCAACACCAGCCACCAGTGTCGCACCGCCGCATGCGTCATCAAAACAAAAAGCAGCATGGAGGCGTCGTATGATCATTTAAACAAGCTTTATGACAAGGTTGGTGAGGAAGGGACAAATCTGACATTTCTGTGCAAACTTTGCCCGCCGGCTTTCAAAAAGAAAATCTGCACTTCGGTCACATGAGGTGAAAGCTGCAGCTGCTGCTGGTGTGGACTGAATGGACAGCAACAAAGCGCTAAAGCAACAATGGTTAAAGCTGTTCCTTCAATACTGATGTAAACGCTGGCTGGATAAGGATTCAAAATTGGATATGAAGATGAAATCTGACACACAGTTACAGAGTTAACACTGATAAAATAATCTCTGTCTGTGGTTCTTTATGGACTGTGGCAATAATTTAGAAAAATAACAGCTCGCAGCAACATGTGGAAAAAAAAAAACTATGAACTAGTTAATTTCTGGAACGGTGAACTTAATTCAACATTTGGAACTATGAACTATGAACTGAACTAGTTCATTTTAAAATCTGTGAACTGAACTTTGAACTAGTTCATGTAGGAAGTGAACTTTCCCAACACTGCTCACATCCACTCGTTCAGCCTCAGTCTGAACGGACGTCACGTTACGAGCAGCTATAATTCGTCTTATATTTGAGAACTAGACATTCATGCGTTCACATCAGAGCAGCGACGTCACAGAGCGCCTTACTGTCATTATGGGCTGTTTGTCCCTTTAATGTTGCTAAGCTAGTGTGTGTCTCTTCAAAGCTCTTTTCACGTATTTTTCTGCAGCAGAGATCATAAAGTCACTCTGAAACTAAATTTCCCTGGCTTGGCGTCTCCCTGCCTGTCCAATGTCTCTTCCTAAATGACACACAGCACAAACACACACTAACAGGCGGAGTCTCGGCAGCCTGAAAGCCATTTGTGTTGTGCCAGGTGAAATCTCTGCACATTGATCCCTGCAGACGCCTTTCATGCCGACTGCGGCTGTGATGAGCAGCTCAACATCCCAGAGTATCAAACACACTCACAGCAAACACGCACACACACACACACACACACACACACACACACACACACACACCAGCACACACACACCAGCACACACACTCAGACACATCTGCCCTCTCTCTTCATCTTTTCTTGCTTTCAGCGTCTGACCCGGAGGATCGATAACTGTGACCCTCTTTAGTATGAAGAGCTTGTAATGCTGTTTATCAGAGCAGGTTTCATCTGCTGCAGCACTGACAGCGAACGGTGAGCGGCCGGAGAGCACGACGTCTGCGAGCTTTGTCATCCAGAGCTAAACTGGGTCTAAACGGACAGACGTCACACACTGAACATCACTGACAACCACAGCACAGACACACGCTTCACATTTTACCAGTTACACACAGAGGAAATGTAAAATGTCTGTGCAGAAAGTGATGATGAAAATTAAAATCATACACTCGCTGCCTCTCGTTTCCTCAATTATGAAACTCTTTTTATATTTGCAGGGTGTTTCTGAAACACAGTGGACCTGAAGACAAACCTCAGAATGATTATGGATTAGTGCCTCCTCTCCACCTGTAAAACAGGTAAAATCATTTTAAAAACCTGCATTAGAACCGTGAATTAAACTTGGTTCAGTTCAGCTTCTAGTTCGATAATAAAATTACTTAAAATCTCACAGAAACTCTAAAAAAAGCTTTAGAAGCTGAGTTGTTCTCGCTCTGAGCGAATGTCCGGCAGTATAAACGGCTGATGCTTCATTTGAAAGCAGTCTGCCTCAAACTCTGATGTGTGTCGTGAAGCTGCGCACAGCTCAGCTCAAACATCTTCAAAGCTTCAAACCACGTGAGCACATT
Source organism: Chaetodon trifascialis (assembly GCF_039877785.1). Classification (NCBI taxonomy): domain Eukaryota; kingdom Metazoa; phylum Chordata; class Actinopteri; order Chaetodontiformes; family Chaetodontidae; genus Chaetodon; species Chaetodon trifascialis. The sequence goes on along the minus strand of NC_092058.1, from coordinate 1,925,947 downwards.
AAATTTAAAGAGTTTTTATTACGTACGCACGCTGAGAAACGCATCGACAGAGCTTTCTGAACATGGTCAGACTTGAATTTAGACTCTGAGTGACTTTTATCAGCTGGGATCATCAGAGAAACGCACACAGAGCAATGAAAAGAGACTTTAACTCTGAAGTGACGGCCGGTCTCTCTCGACTCGACTGCGTCAGAGCAGCAGAGAGCCAAACTGTGCTGATCCACGTTAACATGGACTGATGACCGCGACCAATGCACAGCGAGCTGCGTCCCAAAGGCCCCACTCATTATCAGCGCACATGTGTGTGTGTGTGTGTGTGTGTGCGCTTTCTGACATCCTGATTGGTCCAATCTGCTGGAAGGTGAGCGGACCGGCAGTCGCTTCCACTCAACTGAGCCAAGCACGCACGCACACAGCGACACACACCAACACACACACACACACACACACACACACACACACACACACACACACACACACACACACACACACACGCACGCACCGACATACACCAACACACACACACACACACACACACACACACACACACACACACACACACACACACACACACACACACACCGACATACACCAACATACACCAACACACACCAACACACACCAACACACACGGCATTTCAGCTGAATGTCACTGTGGTAACTTTGCTGTGTGTGTGTGTGTGTGTGTGCGTGTGTGTGTGCGTGGGTGTGTGTGTGTGTGTGTGCACCTACACTTGGCTCAGACTAGTTGGCAGACAGGTGTGTGTTCACTTTGGCACAGTGGATCAGAAGTCACCTCACACACAAACATATCGTCCTTCACTGTCCTGATGTGGGAGGTGTATCAGTGACACACACACACACACACACACACACACACACACACACACACACACACACACACACACACACACACACACACACACACACACACACACACACACACACACACACTCGTCTTCACTCTCCGGGCCGTCAGCTCTGCTGCTGCTTCTATTCTGCTTCTCTTTGGAAAACATGATATTCAAGGTCAGAGCGGAGGGACAGCAGAGATCTCTGCAGACCTGTTAGCTCGACTTCAGCCGTTCACAGAGGGGCTGATGGGAAATGATGAAGGCTCACTAAAGCAGCATTACTGTCTCCGGTAGAAGTACTATTCACACAGAACTTATACATAAAGGAAATGGACAAGAGTTCAGTTATTACACATTCAGTGACGCAGACGGATTAAAAATCTGTCACATCCACAAAAACAAACTTGGTTTTAATATTTTCTGATGTCTGAGGTTAAAATCCTGCAGGTAGAGATCAGAACAGGTCCTGGAACGGGGGAGAGTCCTCCAGCACCTCCCTGAGGGGAGGAGGGCCACCAGTCTGTGGCCAGGGTGAGAGATGACCCCGATGACCGCGACGACCCCGACGCCCTCCTCAGCTGGGCAGCCTCGACACTGAGGAGAGGACGGTCGTGACGTGTTGGGCAGAGAGACTGAGCAGCTTCCATGTGCTGCTGACATGCAGGAGGTCAGGACGCTGTCGATGGTTCATCAGAATTTGTCTCCTCAGATTCTTTAAAATCGAAGGCAGCACATCCAAAACGTAGGAAAACTGATCATCTGTATGTCAGTGAAGCCCAAACGCTCTGATGAAGGCTCTTCCTCTATTTATTTTACTTTCCACAGCTGTACGAGCGAACACAATGCAGTAAATGGACTGCATTTGTAAAGATCTTTTCTGCTCCGATGACCACTCAAAGCGCTTTTACAGCACCAGTCTGCATTCAGCCACGTTCATACAGGTGAGGCCACCTGCTCGTCACCACCTCTAGCCATTCACACAGCATCGGCAGCATTCAGTATCTTCCCCAAAGACACTTCGACACGCGGACCGCCGAGGCCAGGGATCGAACCGCCGACCTTCTGATGATAAGTGAGCCCCCACAATGCAGTCTGATCAAATGCAGCCCAGCAGAACAAACGTACCATGAAGCCTCCTCTCTGTGAAGTCAGAGTCAGCTGTGTTCACTCGTCTCTGTGGTCGTGAGGCTGTTCGATGCTGATCGGAGCTTCAGGAAACACCGACCCCTCTGAGAGCCGCCCTCTCTGTGGCCCTGAAGGTCGGCGCCATCTGAGTGACGACGAGCCTCAAAGCGTGCGCTTCTCCACAGAGCCGCCGCGCTCGAGACGAGTCGGAGCGGGAGGGCGTCTCCTCGGGGAGACACCGCGATTCGTTTCGACCAGCGAGCCCATTGTACAGAAACCAGGTGATTAGGGTGGAACTAACAGGATTGGGCTGATGCCTCGCTGCTGGGAGAGAGAGGAGAGGAAGAGACGGCGCGCACACGCACACGCACACACACACGCACGCACGCGCACGCACACGCACACACACACACACACACACACACACACACACACACACACACACACACACACACACACACGTCCTGCTGTGTAATAATGGGAACAGAGACCTAAACGTTCACACGGGCTGACATCCAGCTGTGTTCTGTCTGGAGACTTAAACCAGCAGTGAGGAAGAAAAACCTTGACACTTATTATTGAGCCCAGTTTCATACTTTGGTCAGTGTTCTTGCAACTCTCCATTATTGGGTTCTGTTCACTCTGCTGTGGTAAGAAGATGCAGTGTGTTGCAGGTGGGTGAAGCCCTGACACCCACAGCTGAACCCTCTTTGTCAAACAGCGCTCTCCTCTGCAGAGCTCTCCAGATCCCTGATATTTGATTTGCATGAGGAAACCTGAGCCTCAACTTTTCTTTCTATTATCCCTGCTGTGCTGCATCCCATTGCCCTTGCAGTAACCTGCAGAAATGAGTGGCAGCGCGCCGCCCACAGCCAAGCTGTTATGTTAGTCCACTCTGAGTCCAGGTTTTCTCTGGAGGTGCAGCCTTGGAAGCTCTCAGCCAGATCTGATTTTCACTTGTAAAACAGCTTTTTTCAGAGTCAGCCTCGGCCCTTTCTGTGCTGTGTCTGACAGCTTTCACACGCTGCATGCACTACATGAACTGGTAGCATCTTTAAAGCAGCACACAGCTGTAGTAAAGGTGTTCCATTTCATACCTGATTTAACAACACCTGACTTTAACTGTGAAGGCTCATCCTAACTTCATCTGTCTAAAACCTAATTCAGTGGTTCTAACAGCTGGAGCCACGACCTTTACGAGTCCTTCTCATCCATCAGAGGCTCAGCAGCATCCTGGCCCGGCGTGCTGCGTGTTCATATATCAGGCCAGCCTCAGAGGAAGGCTGCATGCATGCAGTCCTCTATTATACTACGGTAACATTGTACATATGAAATAAACTGAAATATCCTTGTAGGAATCACAGCTGTAGGCTAAGACTGAAATGAAACGGACCAATCAGGGCAGCTAATCGCAGTGATGCAAGCTGAGAGCGAGATCAGGCCGGAGGAGCTGCAGCCGAACGACATGACCGTCCACCAGCTCTACATCAAAAGACTCCGCGAGACACGTGTACAGTCACTTCACATCAGCGTTGTGGGTTTGTTGTGTGTGTTTGAGGTCGTTTCTGAAGTATTTTATCAGCTCTCACCTTCTCTGTTTGTCTGCTTCTGAGAGGAAACAAAGCAAACAGAGCAGGTGATCTCTCTTATGTTAACACCTCCCCTATCCTCAGCAGGAAACACTGCTGTCTACAAATAGTAAAGACAGTCAGTCTCTCATGGACATCCAGAGTGGGATGGAGCAGAGGAAAATAAAACTGGTGCACAGAGGACAATGAGACAGAGCAGGACAAAGCACAAAGAGGGTCTTTTTTTAAAGACTGAAAACCCAGAAGGCTGTTATCTCCACATCCAGACACGGTGCTTAAAAAGAGGGATGGATGTAAAGCCGTTAGCGTGAGTCACATCCGGCTCACAGTCAGGAAGGCTGCTGCAGTGAAACCTGTTAAGAGTCTGCAGATTATCTAATCTCACTGCATCCAGCACACATGATCCACCGCAGCACTGGGAGGCACACAGGTACCCTCAGACTCCAGGGCTTCGTCTTTGCTTCTAAGCAGCATAAAATGTGACGTGGAAATGAAGAAATGTTGACAAAAGTCTACTTTTCAAAATCTAATCAGACTCAATTCCACCCTGTAGAAAGATGGATTCTCAGAACTCCTTGAGCTGCATGAAATTGACATCCTCTAATCCATTTTCCAGTCCTGCTTATGGTGGACGACCGATCCGTCACACATCCTATAGATTGGACTGTATATATGTGAGAGTAAGCTACAACCTGTGGACATCAAAATGCATCAAGCTGGAACGGCTCTGGCTTCATTTCCCAGTGAGATTACCTGTGCGATATCCTCCACAGCAGAACTGAGAGGCAATTTGTGTAAAAGCATTGACGCGGACGTATTTGAATATGAGGCTTGGAGGAAGTACTGATGGACTTCTCTGGACTGCAGTAAACTTGTTTTTCTGAGAGACATCTGTTTCTTATTCCAGCGTCACAGACACGACGATGTGATGAGGTGGCGAAAGTGTTCGCAGCTGCAGCATCAATAAAGGTGGAAAGGCTTCAGATTAAACAATCTGACAGGCTTATTGTTCGGATTATACTGGTGCCTAAAACACACTGCACAGCACGTCAAGCTGTGGCCTTGATGGTGTGATGCTCCGATCAAATACTTCATGCGTTGCAGAGTTTAATCACGACAAACTCATTTCTGAAACACCAGGATCTGTTTCTCATCCTTAAAAGGGACGCAGTTACGTTCTGAGCGTGTTTCTGAACTATTACATATTTAAAAGCCCTCTTCAAAAACCCATTGAGTTGTGAGAATACTTGTCAGGGTTTTTCAGTTTCCTTTCTTCCTTCGTGAAAGGCTTCTTCCAGGTACGTGGGTTCATCCACTGCAGCTCCAGGCACAAACAGAGCTGCTCCTGTGCTATGATCATCATGTCACGTTGTTATCGTCATTACTGTGATGCACAGAACATCTGAATGAGATGTTCAACCCCTGCAGCTGTTTCACATTCAAAGATCAGACCCTGCGCTGCTGCGCTGGCGTCCATCAAACCACAGACCAGGTTAGTGTGTTAGCGCGGTGAGTCAGACGCCCCGAGTCTGAAAACACACTAACAACCAAACAGCTGAGGGCTGGACTTATGATCCAGCATGTTATCAGCGTCCCGTTCACCTCTGCTGTCCTTCCACACCTCTCTGCTCTCCTTTCCTGACATCTCTCTCTGTTGTTCAGCATCAATACAGGCGTGAAATGTTCTCCCCGAAAAGCCAACGAATGGCCTATCAGAGCGCAGAGTGCAGCCCAGAGTTTCTTCTGCTGTTAGAAGATGTTCAGCAAACTGAAGCAAACCTTCATCATGCCACAGATTCGCACTGCAAAACGCATTAATCAAGACATAAATTAGCACGACGTGGGGGTGTAAGTGTACATTTTAAAACAATGGCTCATGGGAAGCCGCGTTGCCTCAGCGGCTAATTATAGTTAATATGCAAGACAACATCTCGGCTAAACTCCAGCATTTGTGTTGTTTCTGCAACGTGTGCGCCGCAGGCAGGAAGTGAGAAGACTGCAGTCATGACTCCTACATGCAGCCTTCAGGGAGAGGAAGAGTTTCTTCAGGATGACTCTGTTTGACCACATTAATGAGGTAAAATATCACATTCACATGTCAGGCTTAGACTTAGAAAGAGAATCAGAGATGTGCAGAGAAAGTAGTGTAATAGAGAAAAGAAGAGTTTAAGAAGAGGAAAAAGTTCAGAGTGAAGCAGAGAGAGGAAGCTGAGGAGCAGCAGCCGTCAGCCTGTCTTACCTTGACATTTGGCTTCCTCGTCGAGAATCCTCTGTACCATCCTGAAAGGAAACACAAACACCGGTGACTCAGACCGTCGAGCAAACACTCAGCGAGGAGACAAAAACAGTGATGAGTCAGCAGTTTGACTGAGGCGACGTCGGCTCGAACGCTTTCACGTTTTTCAATGAGATGTTTGCCAAAAAAAAAAAAAAAAAACCTGAAGAAGAAAAGAGGTGAATGGAAGCAAAGTCTGAAAACACACTCAGCACCTGAAAGTCCACCACGCACTGGACAACAAAGACCACAGCGTCTGAGCGCGCTGGAGACCAACATTTATCCACTGAACAAGTAAAATCTAAGAGCAAATCTCTTAAATCCAGTGTTTGATTTCTGTCTGACAACGTTCATCTTTTCACCGGGCGGGTTCACGTTGGAGCATTTCTCTCGGTCCAAGCTTTTAAGTCCTCATTAACTGAGTAATTTAATTTCTTACTGTCAGTAACTTCATGCTTGAAACTAGAATTTATTGTGATTTTTGGGAGCAGATGTTTTTCACAGTGTTGTCCTGAAATTAAAATTCTTAAAATGTAAAAATGAGCATCATCATCAATCATCTTTTCTATGATTTCTGAGTCGATTTATGGGCATTGATTTACGACGGACATCTGAGATTATGTCAGCGTCGTCAGCAGAAATCTGTCAGATCCAGATCAGTCCCACAGGGAGCTGGACCACGCTCTGGACTCATGCTGCCACCTTAACCCGGTGCACAGGACCATTCTGTGTGTGTGTGTGTGTGTGTGTGTGTGTGTGTGGGCCAGTGACGACCCCCCATCTCCAGCAAGTCTCACAGAGCACAGCGGTCCTTTCCACGTGGACGGACGCTCATCAGATGTCTCTGCGGAGCAGGAAGCTGTCACTGAAGTTGACTCAAGCCTTGACAGCTGAAAATGACGCGTACCGAGGGACCAGATGCGTACAGGGGAGCGTCCACACATCCCCTCAGACTGCGGGGACATCATTTGTCTCCATCCGAGCGGAAATAAAAATGATTATGTCTCCGGCTCGAGGAAACGTAAAGCTTGGATGACCACTGTCTGTCAGTGACGGAGCGAAGCAGAAGAGACATTTATTCACATCGAAGTGATGCATATCATCACTTTGACCGCCTCAGACGTCCTCAGGGTCCACGGCTACGAGGAACCTTTATTCTACTTTTATCAGAGGCCACAACATCCTGACACATCTGGATTATCATAACACACATTTTAAGATAGCTCTGTGAAGAAAACGTTAACGATGGCAGACTGGAACAGCGACGTCCTTGAGAACCAATCATCGATTAAACGTTCAGAAAAACACTCACGCCGCCTCAGTCACGACGCCTCGCGGTAACGTTCATCTTATCTTCCTGAAAAATCGTGTCCCGTTCTTCAGCAGTCCCACATAATCTGATATGAATATGAAAATGGAGGCTTAATTGGCCAGTTAATTAATAACCAATCAAGATTCATTTATCTCCCTCGTTAAGACGGCTGTGTTTACTCCCAAGCCTCTCATCTATATGGAAATCAGACGGGGGGGGGCAGCAGTGTCTAGGCCTATTTGTATGGGTTGAAATGAGGACGTGTGTGTGTGTGTGTGTGTGTGTGTGTGTGTGTGTGTGTGTGTGTGTGTGTGTGTGTGTGTGTGTGTGTGTGTAAGAGTTTACTGCATCTGTCAGAGATGAAACACCAAAGAGGACAGAAAGTTGGAGACAAAGCATGAATGTGTATGTGTGGTTGTGTGTATGATTGTTCCATATTCATGAGCAGAGACGACAGAGCAGGTGTGTGTGTGTGTGTGTGTGTGTGTGTGTGTGTGTGTGTGTGTGTGCGTGGTGCATCAGTGTGTATGAGCCTCATTTGTCCGCTGTCATACAGCCTCTGTCTGAAGGAGAGTAATCATCGGGCCTCCCGTACCCAAAGCAGTGATTAGAACAAGCTTTCTCACCGTTATCGAGATAATTCAAACTAATAATCACACAGATCATCTGGAGGTGGAGCCACTTCTGCTGAGTTCATGCAGGTGAGGACTGGACTCATTATGAAGCACACAGCGTTGTACAATAAATGCAGGTTTCCGTCAGGCTATCAGACCTTAAACGATGCGTCGCGTCCCTGCAGAGCTGTGAGGACAGGAACTGCTCGATGATGCAGTAATAGTACCCAAGAGGCGTTTTTCATTGTCCAGCTCTGACAGTGAGTCAGCAGAGGCGTGAACGGCAGCTGATTCACGGATACTCTCTGGGAACACGCGTGGTCTGTTTAGACAACACTGCTCAGCTATCGACTGATCAGAGTGCAAACGTTAAGGCAAAGCAGGCCGAGGAGGAGATTGATAAGACACCACGGCTACGTCACTGCTGGTCAAAACAACAGCATCCGCTCTGCTGAACAGCCAGCCACTGCTCCATCCCTCCACCTTCACACACGCCTGCGGGGATGTGAGGCCCCACCCAAAGCTCCGTCCAGACAACACGGAGCTTGTGTTCCTCCAGGTCAAAGGGCCCCCTCATGGAGACCGGCCCATCCTCTCTGTGGGAGAGACCCTGTCGTCGTGCAGCAGGAGCTCCTGTCGGTTCCTCCTTCACAGCACCAGGAGCATCGCTCCTTCCTCACCAGGGAGCTCAGGTGCTCATCACGGCTCGTCACCTCCCACCTGAACTCCCTCGTTTGAGGAGATCAGACCTCTGCAGCTGCTCCTGCTGCTCCCATCCCGCTCTGGTCTTCAGGGCAGTGAAGCAAACTGCTCCGTCCTACTTTCGAGGCCTGTGGACGTTCAGCCGTCAGCACAGTCGCTGGCCGTCTTCTGCTGTTTGGACTAGAGCTCAGAAACTCTGCCAGCACCTGCTGATGTCTCATTTCTTCACTGTGAAGTTGTAAAAACACCATCGAACAATCAGCAAATATAATGCCGGCAGTGAAGGCAACACTAATGGACTGAAGCGCTTCTGATAAAAACAACATCCTGTTCCATTACATCACATTTATTTAGCTGACACGTTCTGCAAAGCGACTTACAGTAAGAGCATCGATCACGTGGATACGACCCCAAACATGAACGCAGGGTTAAGTCTAAGCACGGTCTGCTGGTTGGTCTCAACGTCCGGCTTTTATCGATGCCTTTTTTCTTATAATCGTGTTTTTCTGGTTGTTTGAAAAAGGCTGAATGTTCATGGAGAAGTTTAGTGGAGGCCCAGCTCTTAAAATTAGGGGATGATTGAGATTCTGACTGTGAAAAGATGATAAATGAAAACATCATTTGCACATAAGGCAAACAGTCAGATATAATATATTGAACATATCTCAAATGTCTCCTCTTCAGCTTGAGTTTCAGGTTTACAAAATTAAATCTGGAACAAGGTCAGTCTGAACTCACAGCAGGAGTGTGACTCACGGTGTCAGAAAGCAGAAAACAGAGACAATAAGTTTCTGTATGACACTCAGCAGCCACACAAAACGACTGTCACCACATGGTCATGTGATGTCGGGTTATCTCCTCTCAGCCTGGTTGGTTCATTTCTAAGTGTTATTTACCAGCAGCCAACTCTCTCCTGGACATCAACAATAGCAGCAGCTTGCAATAAAAGATTTGTTTCAGCTGAAAAGCCTCTCCAGAATAATGAGAGGCTGCTCTCAGCGGCGACCGCGGACCCTTCAGTAACGCTGACAGCACTAACCGTCACAATCACACACTTCAAGCTGCCGCTACGCCCATAATCGAAGTCTAATGCTGCCTCAAGTGTTATGACTGTAATCTGTATTTTAAGAATGGAACCTGGGGACTGTGTTCCTGCAGCTGACGTCTCCATATCGCCGTCAGTATAGCCTGAGTTTCTGTCCGGGGAGGATAATTTGGCATTAGTGTGGGCAGAGGGCAGGGAGAGCCAATCACAGCCGAAGACATCCTCTGCTTCTTCAACACTCAGTGGTCTTCCTCAATAAGAGCTCTGCAGCAGAAATGATGATTTAAGAAACAGGAAATATAAATGATCACTGATGACATTTCTTAGTGTTATTGGAGGTTTTTGTAAAGAGAAAACCTTAAAAACACGTTCAGATATAAATAACTTCTAATGCCACAAACAAACACTCATTAATATCTGTGCTGCTCTGTGGCCAACCATTGTCTGTTTGCATATTCACATAATGACAGGAGCTGGGAAACCCTGGAAGTGCTGTGGGGATGTTGGATCGCAGTTAGCTTGGTTCGGCCTGATAATCACTGAGTGCCACGGCGGCTCAGACAGCAGCTCTGTCCTCCTCTAGAAGGGCTGCATCTGATAACAAGAGCGATTCAGATGCTGAGCGGATGCCATGAAGTTAACTGAAGGGTTGAATGTGAGCAAACAATAAGAGGGGAACAATGCAGGAGAGGAAAAGGGAAATGAAAAACGAGTCGAGAGGAAGGCGGCAGGAAAATAAAGATGACTGAGGAGAGGAAGTGAAGAGGATCGAGGAGGCGAGGCCAGAAGAAAGAAGTAAACCCCGCCCCCGTCCTGTCCCTCTGTCGTCTTCATGGGTAAAGAAAGACCCAGTCAGCCGCTGGCACTGGATCGATGGGAGCGGCCCCCAGCTGCGGCTAATGAAGCACATACTCACTCATTATGGGCCAAAGACAACACTTCCTGGCTTCACACAGAGTTGCTAATTTCTGTGAGTCAAAGCAGGAACAACAATGGCAGCAACACGGAGTAATAAGCTGGACTCTCTCCCAGGATGCACAGGTTATTACAGGCAGTTTCTGCTCATTATCGGAGAGCGCTGCGGACACAGCCATGAGGACGACATGACTGTGTTTCCACTGTGAGCATTTGTGACAGCACAGTCAGAAAAGCATTAAAGTGGAAGTCTGTTAAAGTCTGGGGGGAAATGGACATCGACTCACTGCAGTTTAACAACGTTTTATGAAAGGCTGCATAGAGAAACTCAGTGTTTACAGGCACAGAGCAGCAGTTTGTGGGATAAAGAGAGCAGCATGGAGCAGGCGGCTCACCGAGGTGACGGGGTGGATCTCTAATCAACATGTTTGTGCTGAAACAAAACGTGGCGCTGCTGAATGATCCAGTAGGACGGCTGAAGAGCGAGCCTGAAACCACCCCTGAAGAGAAGTTCAGACGTTTCACAGAGGATACCTGAATACCTGCAGCAGAGCCAACAGCAGCTCCATGACGCTGATTAATGTTATTCACGTTCACACTAAAGCAGTTTGAAAACCTGATTACAGTGTGACAGTCAGCCAACAGGTTACAGCTTCATTTCTAAAGGATCGTTTGTGATGGATTTTGTCGTTCTGTTTCACAGCACAGTTTAGTCTGAGTGATCACATGCATGTTTCATCTGTGCAGACCTCCACCGTGAACCTGCTCCCAGCCGGTCAGCTTTCCCTGCAGACGTCACTTCCATCCTGGTTTTTATTCTTGCTGTTTATAAGCAGCCTCTCTAACCTGGAGGATGTTCACAGTCACGACTGGAGCTTCAGAGATGTTTTGGTGCTGCTGTGACACTGATGGAGGACCCTACTGCTGCATCAAACATCCACATTATCTCACCCAGATCTTACCTTCACATTTCTCCAGGATCTGAACCGTCTCTCCCACCTCCAGAGCCAAACCCTGAGCCACCGAGCCCCGGAAGGTGCAGATCACTGTGGAGAAGGAGAGAGAGAGAGAGGACGAGATGAGGAGGCAGAACTCTGACAATCTGAGCCGCTGTCCTGACATCTGCACAGCACCGCGACAAAACAAACGGCCTGACAACCTGAGAGTTTGGCTTCTGACAGCAACGACTCACATTCATTATTGATAAATCCAGATAGTCTTTACATTTCAGAAAATTCAAAAGCAATTTCGTTTGCAGGCAAAGCTCACAAACCACATGAATACCAAAGCTGTGTCCTCATCCGCTCCCACCGCCTCCACCGTCACTGCCTGCCCGTCCCGTGACAGCGGCACGCCGTCAGCATCAGAGCCTGAACCAGAGCCGAACACATCCGCAGTCCTCGCCGTGCCGGGGGCTGCTGGTGTGAACAGTCCTCATGATCGCACCAAGACCCCCAGAACACAACAGACCTCAGAGCTCATTCTGGTCACTCAAATGTCAAATATGATGTTTCACCTCAGGTAAGATGCGTTTGACACCAGTCAGTCTACACACACTTTACCACGGCTGCCTAACGTGGTGACGCACCAAGCCGACGCTACGTTTTGAAAACACTGTTTTGTCTGAACGCTGGCATAACAGAGAAAGGAAACGTGTCGATGCAACAGGAGGGAATTCATTCAAGTACTCAAAGTAAGATGTAATGTGTCGTGCTCCAAAGGTTGTGGCAAAAAAAACTAATGCAAAAATTTAAAAAATGAAGTATAAAGTATAAAAACTTGAGATAATAAACTGTAAATATGCTAAAATGTAAATATGTCTGAAGTACACATGCAGGGCTGTCCAGAGGAGGGTCAGAAGACAAGGCAGAGGATATACAGAGGTCAGAGGTCACCGTCCTGATGTCTCTCTGTGGTGGATTTGTGGCTACAGAGGCATCTGTCAGAAATACTGCAATTAATGTGACGACAATAGTGAATAATGAAATTAAATTCAGAGTGGATTGAAGTTTCTGAAGCTTTTCTTCAGGTTTGAACGCTCCCAACTGTCCCAGCAAAGCGTTTTCCTGCAGATTCCAGTAGCTCTGGTGCCATTAAAGACAGGACAGAGATGTAATCAGCAGCAGCTCCACAGTTTCCAGTTTCCACAGATAAAAAATAAATGCAAATTGCTTCGCAGGAAGTGGGAGATAAAACTCAAAGCAGCACTCCTCCCTCGTCTGGGTGTGTGTCTCTGAGGAGGTGAGCTGAGGCCACGACTGCAGTCTGCTCTGAATGCAGAAGAAGAAACGAGACGGGACGGGATCGTCCCCTCGATCGGCTCTGTCTTCGTCTCTTTAACTGGCTGCTTCCATTAAGTCTCTTTGTGTTTGAGGACCGAGCGTCTGAGGTCACCGCATCTATTTCTGCCGTTACTTCCTCATCCAGTTTGCAGTGAATCAACCTTGAAAGCAAAGACGACTTCACGACCAAGACGTGGTCACGCTCGTCGAGCCTCGTGACGGCCTCTCTGTCCGTCACTGTCTCTATTTATAGAGTGTGGCTGTTAGTGCAACTGTCACACTAATAGTTTACAAATCCTGACAAATCCCCGGATTTATCAATGTTTGATGTTCAGGACGAGGCGTTCACTTTGTCTCTGGCTCTGCTTCTCACTTTGAAGTGCTACTCTTCGTCTTCTGGCACAGTGCTGCTCTCTCTAGCCCAGCGGTACGCAGGCCTGACACAGTTCTGTGCGCTTAAATAATTTATTTTCTAAGAAAAACAATGATTTTCCTAAAAGCAGAATGAGTCAGGTCCAGCACTGCTTATGCAAGTCCAAATATGGATCACGGTAATTTAGATAAGCACATAAAGCAGTCAAACTGCTGATGGATGCGACAGCCGTATCAGAGATGGATTTAGCTATTTGCTAATGCTAACCAAACATCTGCTACTGCTGCGGCTTCACATTAAAAGCGTTCATCTGGCACGGCGAGGGGTGGCTTTTATTGTGAAGCAGTCACAGAAGACATAATGTGTGTGTCACGTAGCTGACTGCAGAGCGAGGAGCAGCGAGCTGGTCGATGAAGAGTTCATCTGGCCGCACTGGAAACACAAACACAAACTGCTTCTCTGCGTTAAACCACAATAACTGTTGCTGCAACAAGAGAAGTCCCAAAACAACCAGGCCTGAACTCAGTCCAACAGCTGGAGCGTCGTCCAGTGAGTCAGCATCACCTCCACACACACACACACACACACACACACACACACACACACTCACACTCACACTCACACTCACACTCACACTCACACACACACACACACACACACACACACACACACACACACACACTCACACTCACACTCACACTCACACACACATACACACACACACACACACACACACACACACACACTGACTGCAGTCTGATGCTTTGGCGGCGGGGACGCACACCTCACACCTCGAGGCGGCGGATTGTTCGCATCTGTCTGCGTCTGCCATCGTCTCTGTGTCACTGTCACCATCTGTCTCTGTGTCATCGATGCCACTGTCTCTGTCTGTCAGTGACGCCGTCTGTCTCTCCATCAGCCCCATCACTCTCTCTCCGTCAGCGTCACGCTCTGGGTCTCTGCTCTGAGCGCCACGCCGCCTGGGATCCCTCTCTCTCTCTCTCTCTCTCTCTTGTTCATTGCCCCTCGCTGTCATCGCCGTCGCTCCGTCACCGCCAGCGGCCTTGTCAGCCTGTCGTTTGTTTGATGGGACTGTCACAGACTCTCACTCTGTCTCGCTCTCTTGACGTGTGCTCCGTCCAAATGCGCCAAATAAACATGAGTTACAGCGTCGTCCATGAGGAGGTAAGCGGAGCGGGACGGATGAGACCACAGAGTCAGGAGTTCAACAGGTGAGGGGAAGGTCACCTGACACACCTGTGACGACCTGAAAGCCCTGCTCTACCTGTCTGCTTCCAGCTTGTACGCTGGTTCAGCCTCAAAACGTTTGTTTGCCTGCCGGCATGAAAACGAGACTTAACAGGATAAAGTTGATAGTTACTAGTTAATTAGTTCAGTCGCCTCAGAGGTTTTAAAAAGACGTTCACTGAATTTATGGCGTTAAGTCGAATCTCAGCTGTTTCCTCTTCAGCTGCTGGTGGAGACAACATGCAAAGCTGCTCCCAGTAACTGCTGTGGGCTGCTTTCAGGAACACCAGTGACTGAGCTTAATACGTTTCATAGACACACAACTAGAAACCAAAGCTGTGCAGAGTTTTAACTCTGAACAACACGAGCTGGTCCCGTCTGTTCTCAGCAGGCTGAAACCTTTATAGCACAGCCTCATTCCTGCACCGACACACACCTTTCTTCTTCTTCTTCTTCTTCTTCTTCTTATTATTATTGTTCTTATTGTCACATCTCAAACATCTTCTTGTAAATGCTTTTAAATATTAATGAGACATTTCTATTTTGATCTCAAGCCCGTCTTGTCAAAAGCTACAGCCTACAGTTCAGTGAAAGCTCGTGAATGAAGGACATCTTTTTCCATAGCACCTATTTTGAACTGTGTGTGTGTGTGTGTGTGTGTGTGTGTGTGCGCGCGCTCCACAGTGTACAGCATGTTCATCTCTTTGTCTTTCGTCATGTATGGAGGAGAGTCATTCATGAGTCATCCACATCCATACAGCACTTCAGAATTACCCATGATGCCGTGCTTCCTCGTGTGCTTTTGGCTGAGGTTCTGTTCTCTCTGAATGATGAACGATGCTTAAGCACGACACTCGAGGTCTGTTTCAGAGTCAGGTGAAGAACGCAACCCGCTGAGCGCCACGCACTGATTCATCACTGAGATTTATTGCTCATGATAGCGGCGCCATCTTAACGCCTGAGACCAAACATCACGTATAAAAGCACTGCTGCTTCTGATGAAAGCAGGTTTTCTGGAGACATTTTAGCAACTGGATCAAGAACAAACTGCAGCTCAGTTCATTTCAGACTCACACCTGAAAACAGACTGAGGGAGTGGGAGAAGTATCCCTGCAGTCAGAAGAGAATAAAATAAAGCCGGAGAAATCTAATGAAGCAAGCGTTCATCGCAGCCCAGCCTCAGAGTTTAAAAAGAAGTCCTCACAGTGCCTCATCAGAGCCTGAGGCTGAAGCCAGGACACCTGGAAAAGGTGCTCATGACACTTCATTGGGGACTTTAAAGATCCCTGTTTTAAGATGGACATAAAATAATGTGTCTGATATGATTTTTCCACAGAAAAAGCTCAATTATTTAGTTAAATGCATCGACTCCTCCTCTTTCTTTGAATATGTCATTGTTTTAATTTGAAAAGGTGAGCTGTTTTCAGTGTTTGTGTACTGGACGCTTCACATGTCCTCTTCATGCTCATATGTGTTGAACACTGATCCAGGATCTGCTTCCAAACCAGTCGTGATGTCACTGAACTTTCCACGTTGAGCAGATGAATGTGAAGACAGTCGGCATCAATCTGCACCATGAAGCTCAAACACTCGACTGAAGGAACAAGAAGAAGAAGAACAGTGGAGGAGATTTGAAGCGCGACGGCTGAGGGGACGGCTGAGGGACGGCTGAGGGACGGCTGAGGGGACAGTTGAAGGGACGGCTGAGGGACGGCTGAGGGACGGCAGAGGGGACAGCTGAGGGGACAGCTGAGGGGACGGCTGAGGGACGGCTGAGGGGACAGCTGAGGGGACGGCTGCAGCGTTCAAGAACAAAAAGGTTCTACTTTGAATGTGCGATTCCATCTCAACGCTTTTCGACGTCGCAGCCCGACTGTCTGCTTCACACAGCCTCTACTGAGAAACACATGAAGATCTGAGCAAACAACAGGAGATTCCAGACTAGAGCCGAGTCTGTTGACGGTACCTGATGTCTGAGATGATGAGGCGATTACTGAATGCAGAGTCAGCAGAGGCTTTGCAGCTTAAAGATGAAGTTTACTCTGCGTGAGAAGATCTGAGGAGGCAGTACTGATGAAGACGTTCTGTGCAGGTTTATCTATTATCCAATCAGACATAACATGGACCTGGACCACCCTGTGTTCCCTGAAAGTGCATCTATAAATACACTCTGCATGTCTCTGTGAGACAAATCTGTCTGTCTCCTTGCATCCAAACAGCTTCCCGCTCCCACAGACGAATGGACGGCTGGTTCACTTGACAAATGACTTATTTCTTCCTTCTACTGTACTTCAGCAAGACTGTCACAAAGCTGAAAGAGAGGAGACGCAGAGGAAGCACACACACACAGCGACACACACGCACACACACACACACACAGCGACACACACGCTGAGCGAACACTCGGGGATTAGCATCGCTCTGTCTGCCTGGTATTGGCATTCAGTTTATCCGGCGGATTGGGTCAATAGTCTGACAAACGACTCACATCTGTTAAGCCAGTCACACCACTTAGCCTGTGGCCTTTATGTGTGTGTGTGTTTGTGTGTGAATGTTTGTGAGAGTGCAACAATGTCCGCGTGTGTGTCTGTGAGTGTGTGGCGCTTGAATAAGTCATTTTCCCGGCAGGATGTTTCATTTTAGGGTCTGACTTCAGAAGTTTGCTTCAATATTTCATCGGTGCTGCAGAGTTCCACCAAAAGCCAAACTGAAGAGGACGTTTGACACAAATCTAACGGCAGTGAATTATTTAAGTGTCAGAAAAAGAACAACGCTCATTGTACATACAGAGAAAAGATGTTCGTGCATGCTTTTAACCCAAACATCCAGCGGTGCCGGGTAGAGTCGACAGGACGTTCTGAGCTCACGCTGGAGCTACGACGAGGTTCAAACGTACTGCACATGTGAACCATCTGAATCCACTCTACTGTAAACACCAGAGCAAGGTGATCTGATGCGACAGGACGCAGAAAAAACAGGGAAATAAGCAAATGAGCACACTCGCTCTGAGCATTCAGGACAGAAATTCTTATCATCTTTTATTCAAAGCAACACTCTGCATGTCGTCGGCTCCAAACAGCAGCACAAAGAAACGCTGAATTTGGAGGCCCAGAACTGAGTTAAAGACTCTGAACCAGAGTCCACATGGGTCTCAATTAGAGGGATCAGATGCTCTGTTTCTGCAGCCCCACTGATACTTTAAGGCAGAAAGCTGTTATGAGTCAGTAATGATACCATGAATCTGCGCTGACCCAATAAAACGACTATATTCGAGACGTTCTGCAAACCGTCCCTCTCCACGTCCGCAGAGAGCTTTGGGTGTCCAGCAGTCAAAGCCACATCGGACTTCATCATCATATTCATGTTCAAGCTGAAACTCTGAAAACATGACACAAAACTTTAAAGCACTTCAGCTTCTTGAGGGTAACAAACCGTTTGTCTCAGGAGGTCGGAGGTCAACACAGAGTGTTTTCACCTGGATGCTGCGACATGAGTCAGAGAGTTCAGTAATATATGGGTGAATTCAGGATGTCGTGAAATCAGAAAGGGACCTTCAGCGTTATGACTAACGTGTTTGTGACTCGCTCACTGGTTGACAGAGGGGTGCAGACAGATGGGGAACGATGGGGGAGCGAGGAGCAGATGTGACGACCCCCTGTAGGATTATAATCCTGAAACAACCTCACCGCATCGCAAATATGGAGGCAAACTGATGGAAACACTCTTGGCAGGCGCTACACAGATGAGTCTGACTCTGGAAGGCTATAAAACATCGACAAACTGAATGTCAACATTAATAAATAGCAGATATTTTGGTAGTTTTGAGGTGATTTTTACCTCAAAAACTGACCACATGTGGCCAACATGGCCTCAACTCCACGTAACTCCAGCACAGTACAGTCAGACTGGATTCGCCACTTTGAACCAGTGTTCCCACAGAGGGAGAACAAGCTCCACTTCTTCACAGCAGAACAGACCAATTAGAGATAGAAGAAGAAAATGCTTTAGAGAAAGGAAGCACAGCAAAAAAGTCAGTGTTAACGTTTCATAAAACAAACAAGAGTGTACTGAACAAACAGAGCAGGAGCTCCAGTATGAGCTCGCCTCTGGTCCACTCTCAGTCTGTCTCCTGTCAGAGGACTTCCTGTTCAGCTTTTTCTTTATCAAACCTGCCAACGTGCCAGCACCACACGGGGCTCTCTGACGGCACTGTAGGTTACATATGAATCTACGATGTGGATAAAAATACTTTAGCACGTTGCTATTCTGACACAGATGAAGCAGCAGTCGGAGGCTGACGTCGCAGCTCTGTCTCACGCTCACCTCAGCCGTTACCTGCTAGCTTCTGTCTGTCTCTGCTTTTAGCTTTAGCTCAACAGGACACCAAAGTGCAGGACCACCACCAAGTTTTTCAGGTTGAGATTAGTGCTTAGCTTGGAGGAGCATAAAGATGTCTGCTCTCCAACTTCTCCAGTAGTATCTTCTTTAATTTAAGAGTGCAGAAGTGCTCTGCTTGTTGAGTCACTTTCAACTTTAAACCAAACCATGAGGAAATGTGACATACAGTAAGAAGAAACGCATAACTGCCTCTTAATGGCTTTCCTCTTACTGTAAACAGTGTGAGATTAATGCGGATTCCATTCTGTGAAGCTCGTGCTCATGTTTTATGCATCGTATCTCCCTGCTGCTGCAGCATGTGGCCGCCTCACAAACATATTACATGTGCATTTAGCTGCGTGTTCCAGCCATAAGCATATGAAAGGGAATAAATGGGAATCCCTCGAGTGGGAGTCAGAGCTGCACTGAAGCACAGGCAGAGGCTGTGTGTGTGTGTGTGTGTGTGTGTGTGTGTGTGTGTGTGTGTGTGTGTGTGTGTGTGTGTGTGTGTGTGTGTGTGTGTGTGTGAGAGAGAAGCAATTTGTGGTGCAGATCTTTAGAACGAGGACAATTTTGCCGAGTAAAAGGGAGAAGAATTTTGGAAACATATTGAGAAAAAAGGTTTGAGAGAGGACAAAACGAATTCAGAGCGCCTCTCCATCTGCAAGTCAACATTCAGGAGCACACAGGCGGAGGTTCGGAGCAGAATTAGATGCTCGGGCACACTCGCTTGTGAGTCCACTCTCATTTTTCTTCAGCTGTTTTGGCTTCTGAGCGATTGAGATCACGAGAAGTCGCTTCCCAACCTTCTTTGGTTTGCAAGTGTCAAACGGGACACGTCCACGCTGGACGTACGGGTCGGCCTTTAGAAAGACATGAAGTTTACAGATTTCCATCATTTGGCTTCTTTAAAAGTCTGTCCTCTTCGAACAAACCAAACCCCCCCCTTCCCCCACACTTGGTTCAGCCCTCTGCCACACCTCCAGCAATCAGCCTGGACTCCACTTTGGTTTTCACGTATGTGACTCTGACACCTTCATGGAGGACAGAGAGAGGACAGGTGGAGAGGTA
Organism: Chaetodon trifascialis; assembly: GCF_039877785.1. NCBI lineage: Eukaryota > Metazoa > Chordata > Actinopteri > Chaetodontiformes > Chaetodontidae > Chaetodon > Chaetodon trifascialis. The sequence goes on along the minus strand of NC_092058.1, from coordinate 1,906,165 downwards.
CCTGGAGAAAAAAACATGCTTCTTCATTAACTTTACAAATGGACTCACAGTTGTGTTATTAACATGTAATCTTCCATTTCTGACCATGTTTACGTGTAGCTGACCTGCGTGGTCCACGGCTGAGGACAGTTAAACTGTCACACACATTTATCTTTATGCTGCCGACGTGGAAGTCAGCAGTGGGATGAAGTACCGCTGATAACTGAAACACCTGCACTCAGAAGCCGCCTCGAGCGTCCAGGTGAGCTCACCTGTCTCTACGTTGTTTACAGGCAGGTCATCCAGACTCAGAAGAGGCACAATGGATCAGTTTGTCAAGTAACAGGACAGACAGGGCTCATTTTCAGGTCGTGGCAGGTGACAGGTGTGGCCTGCCCCGACACCTGAGCACAGTGGGAACCGATCCAACTGTGTGTGTCCACGAACCCATAAATCAGACTGAAATACGCAGACTTTTCTAGAAGATTATCGCGGAAAATAAAAACCCTGTGAGTTTACCTTTTCATAAAGCAGCAAAAAAAGCTGTACCATGACGTGTTTGAGATTATTCGCCTTGAGAGACGTCACGCGTCCTGCAGTGTGCCTAGTGTGGTCTGCAGACTGGGTACGCTCCACTGTGTTCTGTGCTCTCTCAGATCTGTTCATCAATATACAGCACGTCCATATAAAACTCAGAAAGAGAAAGATGGTGTGTGCATCTGCGTGTGTGTACAGGACTGTATGTGTGTAGGTGTGTGTATGAACAGAGGGAGATTACTTTGCATGTATACATGAATATATACGTGTGAGACATCTGTTAATGCTTATCGCCATTAACGAGTTCCTGAGTACATGATAGCATGTACTGCGCACGCCGGTGGACATTTAGTGTGTGTGTTTGTGTGTGTTTGTGTGCGAGAGTGTGAGAGTCATCGTGCCCTGCAAACAGATCTCATCCTAATTAAGACATGAAGCTTGTCATTTCAACATCCTCCACAATGCCCGCCGGCACAGGCAGGCAGAGTCTCAAGAGCACTCAGCACCGCAGCAGATGGACCGTGTGTGAGCGTATGGGCTGCGTTCGCGTGTCTGTGTGTGTGTGTGTGTGTGTGTGTGTGTGTGTGTGTGTGTGTGTGTGTGTGTGTGTGAGAAAGTTTCCTCATGCCCTCTGGTTGCTGCTGCTCCGCAGCTGACGGGGACGATGAGATTTTGTAAGTGTGACGAGGAGAACGGAGAGGAAGACGGGAGGAAAAAAAGACGGTGAGCCAAAGACGTTGATGAGACACACGAAGCTTTTTTGCATGTGTTCGTTTACTTATTCATGTTTGTGTGTGAGTGTGTGTGCACGTGAGGCGGACTTCCTGTGAGCTTTTAAGCTACATAACAACCTACTATAAGATGAAATGAGAGACAGAAAAAGTGGGAGACGCTAATAAAGAAGAGCACGGTGACAGAGGGAGCAGAGGAAAGTCTTCCTCAGCATCAGCAGAACTAGGCCACCCCCCCACCTCCCCACCCCCCGAACCAACAGGAGTGACCGGGGTGGCACAGACGGCATGCACCAACCCACATACAGCTGAGAGAAAGTGCATGGCACAGATGGGACGAAGAGCTCGGCGTGATGTCGAGCCTGGAGATCTGCTCTCTGCTATTAATAGGCTAAACGGGAAAACTACTCGCTTGCACTTTACCCCCGACTGCTCCAGAAGAGATGTCAGTAAGCGGCGAGAGGATCCCTGGGTTGAATCTGAATGAGGAGGCGAGCAACGACCAGTTCTCAAACCACTCCTGTTTTCTGTTACGGCTCCAAGAGGACTGGACCAGCTTCTTATTGTTAACGTGGAGACGATCTCAGAACCTGTTGCTGGTTTGCGTGTTGTGTCATGTTTGACTGACAGATGTATCAGCCTATCACCATCCACCTAAAAGAAAGTCTGCTCAGGCTCAGTGTCCACTCGCCGTCCTCAGTGGCGTCGGTCTGCATCCTGAATCCACTTTGAGCCTGGTGTAGATGCACTTCTGTCCCAGACAGCTGAAGTGAATGTTCAGCAGTATTTTGCTGTTTCCAGCACTGAAACTGGCAGCCGCCTTTCACAGAGCAGCTTCTGTGTTTGTTTTGTTTTGCCTGCCCTGAAATGAAACGAAATGTTCAAAGTCCTGCATATCCACACAGACGTGGGTGTGTTTTTGTTCTTGCTTTGTTTCTCAGGTTAGAGTCGGGTGAAGCTACAGTATGCGGAGGGTGAGGGAGCGAACTCTTCTCAGAGGATTCATGAAGGAGTGTGTGACCGTCAAGACTGTCAACCGAGCAGCCACAGAGTGCTACGAAGGGGGTTAAGAGACTGGTGACATGTCACGCACAGGTACAGGTGAGGTCGAAAACATGGCTGTGCTGTATTTTGGTGCCTCAGTACTCTGCATGCAGGCTGGGATGCTTCATTATAGCGAAGCTATCGTTAACGTTAGCAGCTGCATCAATGCTTTCCTGCAGCACAGGTGTACCTGAGACCATCCAGCCACAGTCACCGAACACCTGCGTGGGTTCACTATCAGCATCTGGAAACTTAAAAGATGATCTGACATGACCTGAATTTGCCAAAAGAACAAAGATAAAAGGAGAATTTGCCCTTTTTAGAGAGAAGCTGCTGAGTCAGCTGCTAAGAGGGTGAATATGTTTGTTTAAGATGTGACTTAATCGGGTTTTATTTATTTAATCGGCACAGATTTATGCTAAAAGCATTGCCAGTGTGTGCTAAAAACTGATCCTGTATCTCTGGATAATGCCAGCTGCTTGATATTAATGAAGCTTGAGCAGCATTAGGACAGAGCACTGCTATCAATGACTGACCTCTGTGTGGATGTTTTTGATCAGTCGATCGTGATCAGAGTTCAGATGGTCGAAGCTGGAGCAAAAGACTCCAGTTGAACACCAGTGATGTCCATTAACAGAGGAACAATTAAAAGGTAAATGTCAGCGTATCACTCTGATTACGTCCTGGAAGATAAAGGCTGGACGAAGTGTGGAGCTCACACACCTCCTCCCATTTATCTTCTACCAGAGGTCCCTATCGCAGTGGTGACGAAGGTTTAATGCCTTACAGGAAACAGCAGTTTATCAGGCCATTAAAGGTCTTTAAGGACAACTATTATCAGGACTTTCAAACTTTTCTCTGTTGGTGATTAGAGAAACAAACTGTGATGAAATCAAAGAAGATAACAACAGTGTGACTTTGTGACACCCAGTATTCAACGAACACATCGGGGTCCATAGATTTACCAACAACAAGCCTTCTCTGCTCGGATACTCGGCTGTTTACGTCTGTTGTGTAATGTAATAGACTGGATTTTTAATAGCACTACTGTAATGGAAAACAGCACCTCATCAAGTCCTTAATGGTACAGGCTGCAACCTGAGGGCTGTTTCAGGACACAACGGTGGCATTTATGCAGTTTCTTCACTCCTCACTGCATTTCTGTGTCTCGGTTTACTCTCACTGCTCTCATAGTTTCTGACCACATCGGGTGTTTTTAGAGAAAAAGCTCCTCTAAACCCATTTTACAGCACAGCAGCAAGCAGCAGACAGTCAGCTGGTGAACACAGAGGAGCGTTTAGCCGCTAAAGAGCCAGATTTTCCTCTCAGACACCATCATTCAAACGGACCCTAATGTCGCTCTGTGCCTGCTGCATCTGTAAACAGGCAATGTTGATTTAAGGTTCTTCTTTAAAGTTCTTCTTTAAAGTTGCTAACAACTTTATGTTTGGCCTCTCTAGCCTTTACAGAGAATAATTAAGTATAAAGTGAGCTGGTTAACTAGATTGCAGCATCACATGGTGCACAGCATCACAGTGAAACCCATCCCATCTTTCAGTCTCTTTTTCCAAAACAAATGAACAGTCAAATCACCATTTCAGTGATGTCTTCAGCATTGTTTGCTATTTTTCACATAACAAAACTGAATAAAGCTCTTTTAGCGTTAACACTGAGTTTGTACTCTGCTCCAAAATGTGGCTGTGCTAACGCTCGCGTCGAGGAGTTCAGCTAATGAGCGCTGAGCAGCTCTACTGGAGCAGATGATGGAGCATTACTTTCAATTTCTCTGCCCTGGTTTTCTCAGGCAGTCAGGGAAATATAACATCTGACCTTCTGGTCTTCAGCCCACTTCTCTGACTGCAGAGCTGTAATCCATAAAACGCTGTGAGGGCAAATGTTCTTTGAGGTCAGGGCTTGTGCACATTAAGCCACACTCAGCTCCACAATGCCGCCGTCAGCTCACAGAGGTACTGAGGGTTTACTGAAACATCGAGTCAACGGCAGCATGATGTGAGAGTGAAGCAGGACATGTTAACGCGCTGCCATCGTGAAATCAGGACAACGTGATGCTGTCATCACGGTGAGAGCAGCATGTCCAGCAGCGTCTACATGTCTGACTGTTATTCCAGGGTGTTACACAGTCAAAAACCTTCAGAGCTATCCAAATGTTTAAGTCATACTCCACCTAAAATCTATCTTTGAAGGCCAGAGAACACATTTCGCACTCCTTGGGATGCAGAAACACACCCATCAAGGATGTAGGCCCCCGTCTTGGCTCTCAAACCAGAGTTTATTAAACCTTTAATCTGCAGGTTGAGGGATGATTTGTGATTTATGGACAGAAACAACACCACATCCATCTCTGTGTGTCCTCCTGGGCCAAATAATTAAACGTGGCATTAGCTTGAGGACTTCAGAATTATTGACTAAAGTCCACCGGGATTATTAAAGTTCAGTCCAGCAGACGTGAATTCATTCATTCACTCATTCATTCATTCAGGGACAAACACACGTCTTTCCTTTGCTGACATTAAAGCTGTGGCCAGATGTTTAAACCTCACTGCTGCCTAACAGATTTTCAGATTTTAAGGTCCCATCATCATCCTCACCAGCTGATCCATGTAGAGCCAGTCTGTCCTCACATACAGATGGACTGAGGAGGCAGTGGGAGTAATGGTTGAAGAGGCGTTTGTGTCATGGCTGAGGACGCTTCACTGCAGACGTGGTTTAAACAACACGAACGAGTTAATGAGCTGATGTGTGATGAACATCTACGAAGTCCTCAGCTCTCTCCTCTGTGCTTCACATAATGAGCTGCAGCAGACAGATGTCAATATGTGTCCAGCCACTTTCACTAATTCACAACAGACTGCAGCTCTGCAAAAAATAGCTGTGGGTACTGACACACACACACACACACACACACACACACACACACACACACACACACACACACACACACACACACACACACACACACACACACACACACACACACACACACACACACACACACACACACACACGGCTGCAGGCTCTAAAATCATTCACATACAGTGAGGAAAACATTGGTTTGTGTTGACGTGGAAAATCAGCTCAGGAAGGAGAGACAGCTCACTTCCTGTCCTCAGTGTAGCGTCCCAGATGTCCCTGCAGCGTTTGAAAGAAATTTTCTATCTGTACCATATTTTCCTCTTTTTAGCCCGTAACAGATAACCGTAATGATCTCTCATGCAAACAGGCATTGCCTTCAGGCTGCAAAGCACTGAGCAGAGCACAAACCTCCACCCACGCTCACCGCTGCTCCAACCGGAGAGGAGAAGCCTCCACAGGGGGCCATGGACGCTAAAGATATGTGTTTTTGTCATCCCGTCTGAAATGACCCATATGAACAGTTGGTAACATGTGACCTCACAGTTCAGGAAACTGAAGTGTAGGCAAAGACAAAACCATCTCTGAACATTTGTGTCCTCCTGTCCTGCCACCACAGTCCACATGAGAGGAAGATGTAGATCTGCATCGCCTCATTCAGAGCAATTAGCTTAATGAGCTGCAGTGAGGGGTCTGGGGGGGTGCTCTGGGGGGCTTCATACAGGCTGCTCTACCTACTATGTGGTCCAAGCCATTTAAAAACTGACCAACTGCTTTGGTTTCAGCACACTTTCAACACTAAACCTGTTATTTCACACAACCTGCAGATGTTGACGCTGCTGCCACAGAATCAGCTGTCAGGAGACAGATACCAGAGACGGGTGATAACAACAGCCAGCGTAGGCAAATTAGTTTAACTATAATTAGAGAAATTACATGAACGTCACTTCAATGGACAAATCCACTCACACAGACTTAATCGAACATTTTATATCCGCCGAGCATATTCCTTCTTAGTGTGAAGACGGAGCACTTTATTCAGCTGCCTGAGCCGAAGCCCTGATTGGATATCACAACATGTAAGAAGTGGATGTGAGCGGGTCATTAGTGTTTAATCTGTGATCATGTACGGCAGGAAATTGGAGCTCTGAGGGCATCAGCTCACATGTAAACCGTCATTAGAACCATCAACTTTGATTACGTCCAACTAATCTGTGCACGCAAACCTTCGTCTCCCACGCAGACACTGTGCCTGCTGCAGTGCTGCAGGGAGCGACAGCACACACACACACACACACACACACACACACACACACACACACACACACACACACAGCCAGTGTGTCCTGGCCAACAGCATGCCAGTGTCCATCTTAGCAGCACTGGGCATCATTGTGTGTGTGTGTGTGTGTGTGTGTGTGTGTGTGTGTGTGTGTGTGTGTGTGTGTGTGTGTGTGTGTGTGTGTGTGTGTGTGTGTGTGTGTGTGCGTTTGTACACCTATGTTTGTGAGAACCAATTAGAGTGCTAGTCCTTGGCAGTGAGGACTTTTCTGGAAAGCGAGGACATTTTGGCCGGTCCTCACTTTCACACACACCTTCAAAGAGCTGTTTGAGGGCTCAGACTTGGCTTTAGGGGTTAGCTTAGCATCAGGTTTATGCTGGGGTTAGGTTAAGCTGGGACACTATGTCAATGAGGGTCCTCACAAGTAGAGAAGTCCAAGCATGTGTGTATTCATGTGTGTGTATTAAGGCATCTGTTCTGTTTCTCTCTGTTTGTTTGGAAACTGTCTCTGTGCATCTACGTCTGATTTCTGTCTTTAACACACACACACACACACACACACACACACACACACACACACACACACACACACACACACACACACACACACACACACACACACACACACACACACACACAGCAGCCAGTTCCCCTAAAGACACAAGTCACCGTCAAAAAGGGACCAAACAATGACAGAAGCAGATAAACATTAAACGAGGCTGTTTGCTGTCCCGGGGGATTATTATGGTCTGGCCACATCACTCATGAATACAAACACCACAACCCAAAGCTGACAGACAGATTTTTGAATGGATTCAAATTCACGTTCTACAAATTCAGACAGAAAGCAGCAGATGGATTAAAAATATGGAGCAGAGGAGACAGATGGACAGATGTCAAAAGAGGAGGAATGGAGAGACGAAGACATGGACGAGTTCTGGGTGAAACACTTCTGAACCTGAGAAATGACTTAGTTATTCTTGGTACATCAGACCAGAGGTGAAGAGATGAAGAGACACTGTGAAAGAGAGAAAGTACTGAGCTGATGAACAGAAAGGCGTGACGGAGGAATCGGACTGAAGAGAGCAAACATGTTTCCTGGGCTTTACCCCGAGCTGACGGAGGTGAAGGCTTGAAACCGGGAGAATTACCAGGATGTAGACGATCTGAGGGAGGACGAAGGAGGGGACAGAGGGATCAGCTGATGAAATGATGCCGTTCAGGATGAAAAGAGGGGAGGAGAAGAACCGTGCAGGCCTGAGCAATAAGCCCATGAAACTTGATATACAGTGACAATATCGCTGGGGAATTAGATGCCATCGGGCCGAGAGAGTGAGCGATGGAGGGGACGGGGAGCGAGGAGGGAAAGGGAGGATATATCAGGAAGAATGTGTCATGACGAGAGGGGAAAATTAAAGAAAAGAAAGAAGAAGGATGTTGGATAGAAGATACACGAGGGCTGTTCAGAGGGAACGACGGGGCGGAGAAGACGATCACAGCGAAGAGACGCTGGTGCAGCGATGGCGGAGGGATGGATATGTCTCTCAAAAGCACGCGAAAAATTCAAATGACAAAACTTGACAGCTGCTACGTGACATCGTGCTAAAAAGACTGAGGCTAAAGCTACATGTTCCAACAGATGGAGGTGTTTTTCTAATGTAAGCTAACGTAGAAAGCTAAGCTGCCTTTGGATTCAACACTTGGTCACTATTATAGGTAGTCAGCTAGTTAGCCAGACATGCTAACGTCTGCAGCTCAGAGCATATGAAACAAGTTTAATCCATTCCTCACACGTTTGTTTTAGGTTTCTGAGGGACTACACCCTCCAAACTCTTCAGATTACAGTGACTGTCCTCTGAGAACCTCACGCTCCCACACCAGCATGTCGAGGAGCGAGGGGCTCGACAGGCCTGCTGCTGCCTCGTCACACTCAACTGTGACTGGAGCTGCAGTGTGGAGGAGAGGCTGAGCAAAGGGTCAACTCTGTGGAGGACTACTCTCTGCTGCTGCTTTCATCTGAGATATTTATCCTCCGTCTATCTTGGACAAGGTCGTCCATGCTTTTATCTCCTCTCACTGAGAGCCCTCCATCGCTCGTCCCCGCTCCCTCTGTCAAAAGTCACTCGGGATGCAGAAGGCAGCCGCTCTCCAGCACAAAACTTCAGCCGAGCGAGGCCGAAACGGAGGCAGAAAGAGAGGGATTCAGGAGAGAAGAATGGAGAGGTGAGAGAGGATGGAGGGACAGCGAGGGGAGGAGGAGGAGCTGATTGGTGGAGAGAAGGCTAGAAGACGTGTACTCTGGTTGAAGTAATGGACTTAATTGAACGTCACAGAGATCAGAACAGAGGGCTCCATATGTCATCGCAGAGGAAGAGCTGAAAGGTCACAATATGGAGGGCCGGACGCAGAGACAGAGCAGACGGAGGACAAGGAGAAGATGGCTTCACTAAATAAAACGAATGAATTTCACATTATACCAGAGTTTTAAACCCTGGCGTCTGCGGCAACAGTGATGCGTTTTACTTCAACCAGCAACGATTGGTTCACCGGAGCTGAAGGGAGGAGCAACAGCAGTGAAGGAGTAATTTACAGCAGCCACGACAAAGATGGAGGGAAACTTCATGAACATGCGTCAATGGTGTTTATGCAATTACTCCAACCGCCAGAAGGGGGAGACAAAGCTCTGCACTGCAGGCTCACAGAAGAACCCAATAATAAGAAGAAACTAAAAAAAGTTCACACTGCGTTATCAAAGAGTGACAGAAATAAACAACCACAAAAGCTTTAACAACTGTGACTACCTCCTGCTGTGATAACCCCCCCACTCTCCCTCACACACACACACACACACACACACACACACACACACACACACACACACACACACACGAGACATTAATCCTCTAAACACTAACAGACAGTCAGCCAAAACAGCTTCCCACCAAAATGGCGAGCCTCGCCCAGGGCTGCAAACATTCCTGCTTGCAGACTGTTTGTACAATGAGCGAGGCTGACTGCGCCCAGAGCAGCCGACACAAACCTCCGTCACACAGCGCAGTCTGGTGACATTTTTCATCATGCCGACGTTTCGCTGCAGCTAGCAGAGCGACGGGCTGGATGGTTCATGAGAGGAAAAAGCCATGACTGCAAGCAGCTCAGGTCAAACTGTTGAAAGCTGATCGTGACGTCAAAGTCAGACGTGGACGACTTTAAAACAGCTCTCTTTAAATAAAAGGCACAAATCTAAATGGTCAAATCAGAGGCTTTGTTTGGAGGTCGCTCCCGGTTTTCCTCAGTGAAAATACGAACAATGAATTGTAAAAAGAAGAGGACGAGCAGCGTCCATGTAAAGATAAATCACAGAGTGAGCCAGCAAAGACGGTTAGCTTCTCTTTGTTTTGATGCCCGTCATGCAGAGCTTGGCTTTTTTTGAGTTTTGCTGAACAAGCACGCTCCTTTTCAGCACTTCCACATTGATATTCATACAGTGAAACGCTTCCTGCTGGGAAACAGAGCCTCAGCACATCCACCACCTTGTCCCATCAGTCACAGACAGTGACAGCCTCGCCTTGCATAAGAGGCCTTTTAATGATCTGTGATTGTGTTCTCCAGCCCTCGCTCTGCTTTAGAAAAGGCTAACTCTGCATCATCTCAAGGATGGAGCTGCTCCTTACAGACATTCCTCAAAGTTTCTGCACATGAACTGACGTGCTGTGATTGAGACTGGAGGACAGCAGAGGTTATAAATGCCCCTTTACAGTTTACACAGATTGTAGGAACTCACATACTAAAGATCCAGATGCAGAGTTGGGATTAAAGAAAGGTTAAAGGATCTCTGGGTCAGTGGAGCGAGGGGGGGGGGGGGGGTCAGGGCGAGGATTACAACGTGGGACGAAGATCAATGGTTATGATTAGATTGGTATATGAGCTTAAAGCTGCAGTGTGGATTGAATTCTGTAGAACATCACATTGTTGAAAACAGCGTCACAGCTGAAGGCTAACAGGTTCAAACAGCCACTGCAGCGACTGATGGGACGGGGGGGGGGGGTGTCTGACTGACAGGAAGTGAGGTGTGTGTGTCTCTATATCTGTCCAAAACAGCTCCAACCAATTCAAACATGGACTGAATATAAAATTCTTTCATTTGAGCCTGTCAATTCCCAACTGTTTCTTCCACTGAAACACAATATTTTTCTGTCCACGTGTGCTCTGTACACCATGAGGAACCTGTAATAAAACAACATCCACGTGTAATATTACAAAAGGCGCAGTGAGAGGCCCGCTGTACTCTAAATCTGTTTCTCTTTGTCTCCAGCTGTAACTGAATATTATCACAACTTTCCCTCCCACATCAGTGGCAGTTATTTCTAAAGCCCAGGCACATGGTGTGTGTGTGTGTGTGTGTGTGTGTGTGTGTGTGTGTGTGTGTGTGTGTGTGTGTGTGTGTGTGTGTGTGTGTGTGTGTGTGTGTGTGCGTGTGGGGGTGGGTGTTGAAAGTGGGTTAGGGGACATAAGGCTGTGTAACCTATAAGCTGTCAGCAGCGTGCCGGGCTTCGTTTTCCGTGCATATTACCACCACATTATGTAGGCTGGCCTTTCCAGCTCGCCTGCACTAAACGAGGGCTTCGTAGACCCTGACCCCCTTTACAAGAGCCACTATGAGGATTTCACCATGCAGCTACACAACTGTGGCAGGTGGGCTACGTTACTCATTAATGTTATATTTAAAGAGCCTTCCTCGAGCAGTACGAGTGTGAATGAGTAACAGAAATAAATCACGGCTAAATGCCAGGAGGGCAAACACATAATGGCACTGACTTGGTTTGGCTCAGAGACGAGGACTAAAAGGTAGGAGCATTAAGTAATCAATGACTTTCTTTGAACGCAGCTGGCGAGCGAGGGGAGCAGAGAGGATTTATTTCATATCAGACGACTGGAAAAGTCAGTGAAAGCAGAAACCTCAACACTGAAATAATCGTTGCACCGCGGGCCTGCGGCCAAAAAAAAGTCTTCTTGCACTTTGAATGCACTTCATGCAATGATCCACTGCACATTTAATAAAAAAATCAAGCAATTCATTGAAAATGTTGGTTTCGAAACGTGTGGAAAACACTGAATCACTGCTGCAACAACATGCATGTTGACAGTCATGTTAGCTTAGCATGACGCTATCAGTCCAACACAGTGAATCTGACATGAATCAGTGTCCAGGACGTCAGTCTGCTGTGCAACACTGCAGCTCCACCAAGCCTGGTGTGTGTGTGTGTGTGTGTGTGTGTGTGTGTGTGTGTGTGTGTGTGTGTGTGTGAGCTTCATCCAGCTGAGAGCAGAGGATTTGATGAGTGAAATTGAAATATGAAATGGCTTCATAATCTCTCTGCCAGACAAAGACAGGAGAGCACGAGGTCAATCCCAATTCACACACTCTTTGTTGGCAAGAACAACTCTAATGAAATTTGGCCGGCTAAAAAAAAAAAAACATTCAATATCGTCACACAAAGACACTCTGGGAAATAAAAGTCGGAGGGATGAACGCTTTAGCTGTGGTCCAGCACACAGAGCAGAGACAGAGGGACAGAGCAGAGACAGAGCAGAGACAGAGGGACAGAGAGAGGGACAGAGAGAGAGAGACAGAGCAGAGACAGAGCAGAGACAGAGAGAGGGGCGTAGAGAGAGAGAGAGAGAGAGAGCAAAGAGAGGGAGAGAGGGACAGAGAGAGAGAGAGAGAGAGAGAGAGAGAGCAAAGAGAGGGAGAGAGGGACAGAGAGAGGGAGAGAGAGACAGAGCAGAGACAGAGAGAGGAGCGTAGAGAGAGAGACAGAGAGAGAGAGAGAGAGAGAGAGAGAGAGAGGGAGAGCAGAGACAGAGCAGAGACAGAGAGAGGGACAGAGAGAGAGAGACAGAGCAGAGACAGAGAGAGGGACAGAGAGAGAGAGACAGAGCAGAGACAGAGAGAGGGGCGTAGAGAGAGAGAGAGAGAGAGCAAAGAGAGGGAGAGAGGGACAGAGAGAGGGACAGAGAGAGAGAGACAGAGCAGAGACAGAGAGAGGAGCGTAGAGAGAGAAACAGAGAGAGAGAGAGAGAGAGAGAGTGAACGAATGAGATTGAGGGAGGATGAGGAAGACAGAATTGATGAAGCAGCAGTCGCTGAGAGAATGAGGGAGAAAGTGAGAGCTGTGTGAGGAGGTAAGAGGAGGATGGAGGGATGGGGAAGAGGAGGTGAAGTGTGAAATGCAAAGCAACGGAAACAAAGAGACAGAGAGGTGAAAATGGATAAGAAGGGCAAAGATTAAGTGATGAAGATTGAACTCCACCCAAAGTCATCACCACCTTCAACCTCGCTGTTAGCTTGACAGGAGAACTCATGCTAGCATTAGCAGCTAACTCTACTTCCAACTGGCCGTCTGCTGAAGCTGCGTGCTGTCATGTCTACAGGGACACGTGTCCATACAGCATCACTGATGAAGGACTCTGACCCAGAAGCACTTCAGTGGAAAAGTCACCCTCCTTGGCGACTGGCTAACACGTTTAGCGTAGCGCTGCTGGTGATCTCTGCTGGCAGAGAGAGGAAATTTCTGATGATCCAGTATTTACAATAAAAACGGAGGAAAGAGCTGATTTAGGATTTCATTAGTGAAATCCTAAATCAGCTCAATCTAAATGAAACAGCTCTGTCTTTGCAAATTTATCTGATCATTTCTGTTCAGAACACATACGCGCACACACGCGCGCGCGCACGCACGCACGCACGCACGCACGCACGCACGCACGCACGCACACACAGTCAGCTCTCTGAGTGTTATTACAGTGGAGAGGCCGTGAGAGGAGCCAGTGTGATCACCTGTTCACCTGTTCTGTCACAGAGTGCAGCGCCTCAGGAGAGAGAGCGATGAAGAGGAGCTCAGAGAGAGAGTCATTATGTTTATAAGAATGTGGCCACATATGGACAGACAGAGACGGAGACAGACAGACAGCATCATAAAAACACAATATACTAAATGAACTCGCATTAAACAGAGGCAACGCAGCACAAGACAAAAATGATCCTTTCAAGTGGAGATACAGACGAATTCAAAAGTGCACCTGGAGGGCTGATCTGTCTCTATTCCTGAGATCCTTGAAGGACACATTCAGGTCACATCAGGCAGCAGGGACAGTGCGTCCTCACTGTCAAACCCTGTGTCTCTGAACGTGTTGTTTACGGGACATGCTTCTCTCGGCGTGAGCTGACTCGTGCTCGGCAGAGATGCGAGCTCGTTTTCTGAACTGCAGTCTGTAAAAATCTCTGCGTTTTCTGATTGGACTGATCCACATACGCTGTTTTTTAAGATAAACCAAGATAATCCGTTATTAATCCCACAGTGGGGACATCTGCAGCAGTACAGCAGCAAAGGGGATAGCACAATAACAATAAAGCAACAGTAAAAAGCAAAACATGATAAATAAGTAAACAGACTGAATGGTTGAATTCCCATTATTGGACACAGGAAACGCTGACTCTGCAGTTCAGCTCCACTGACGCTGAGCAGAGGTGTGTGTGTGTGTGTGTGTGTGTGTGTGTGTGTGTGTGTGTGTGTGTGTGTGTGTGTGTGTGTGTGTGTGTGTGTGTGGGGTTGGCTGGGAGCCGCGTTGATTGTAATTAATAATAATGTTTAATTGATGAGTTTTTCAGGGACCCAAAGACGATTTACATAAAAGAGATCAGAGAAAACAACACTGAAAACATGTAACACACAACATTAATCACACACTAAAAGCACACTGAAAAGGTGACTTTTGATTGGCAGTTTGAACATGGACGGATCAGAGCGGTCTCAGGTGTGTTCAGTGGGGAGAGACTTCCAGAGGGAGGGGGCAGCCATGGAGAGGGCTGTCATCCAGCTCCAGTGCCAGCCATGAGATCCAGGAAGAAGCCCGACACGGCAGGCGGTGAAGAAAAGACCAAACACGACCACCACGACATCATTCGATGTGTGTCTGGAGCATCTCAGCAAAAACCGTCCTCATGTTTTTCAAGGCCAACACACCAAGACAGAGACGTGTCTGTTGGCCTTGAAAAACATGAGGACAGAGACAGAGACGTGTCTCACCAAGATGTCCAAAAAAGACCAGTCTGTGTATGCAGTCCACTGTAGGGGGATGCACAGAGCAGTACATGAGGGAAACTAAACAAGTAAACAAACCTGGCTCAGCACAGGAGGACCAGCGGCTCAGGAGTTTACCTCCACCCGAAAGATAACGGACACTCACTGGAGGACGCGGAGGACAGGTGGCCTGCTGTCACGCAGTCGGGAGCACTAGCGAACCAGGTGGCATCAGCGATCCTGACGATGACCCCCCAGAGGTTAAATACCTGCGACCCCCCCAGCAGTCAGTCAGAACTGAAGAGGACCTTGAATGATCCAATCCTCCTTGGATAAAATATTGCAGTATTTATTTATTTATTTTTTTCCATAAACAATCAATGTAAGCGAAGGCATTAATTTCAACCTCAGCCAACCCTGCGATGTACATGAGACACTTAGCTTCATAGAGCCGCTCATTCATTATGAATTACTACTGAAAATGTCGTGTTCTCCTTCCTGCTGGCTCTTCCCACGTGATGAAGAATACATGAAACTAGCTTCTTTCACTCAGTGACCTTTGGACCAGTGTTTGACTATTGGATGGCTGACTCAGCACTCTGAATAAAACATGCGATGTGGGGATTGGAGGACCCTCTGAAGGACACTGTGACATGGACGAGGACTCCTCACTCTCCTCTTTTGTATTTTTTACTTCTTCACTCGTCGCTCTTGGACTCTTCTCGCTGAATACATTAAACTGTGGAGCTTCAGCTTCATAGAAACAGCTTCCAGCTCATTTATGCACCATTGGCAGCCAGAACTGAATATAAATGATCGATTTCTGCGCTATTTCTGAATGGACACTGATAATCTCATTGATCACTTTTGCACACAAACCGCTGCTGAGTGAACATCTGCAGCAGCAGTCGGATGCTAAGTCATCCCGCTGTGAGTTTGCTCGTGTGTGTTATCTGCGTCATCAAGCAACGTGACAATTGTTTCTGTTTGCGAATCGCTGTCATGAGAGCGAGAGCTTCTCATTACGTATTCATCCTCATTTACACACTGCCCTTCAAATGGACGGCTGAGGCTGCCGAGGGAGCAGAAGGCGGCTCCTCTTCATTTCGTCCATCTTTGCTCTTCGGGCCCTCTGGAGATGTCAAACTGACAGCCCTGCAGTCGAAGGCTTGTCCGTGTTTGCTGCACGGTTTAGCAACTAACCAAAGAAATATAGCGTTTAATATTTAGCCCTCTGATTTTTCTGTTTTACTTTGCAATAGCTTAAAGATGCTTTAAAGAACTGACACCTGTTTGAGGTGAAGATGACTATCACCGTTCTGTCTGTACGGTACATATCAAACTACAGCCAACAACCAGTAGCTTAGCTTAGAACAAACATGCAAACGGTGGAACAGCCTGTTTCTGTCCAAAGATAACAAAATCCACTAATTAACACGTTATATCTCGTTCATTGAATCTGCACAAGAAGCCCTGAAGCCAACGATCCGCCATCTCCTGCAGGATAATGTGCCAGACGATTTCTTGGCCTCTCTTGGCTTGCTGGTTGCCTGGAAGCTGTTCTGGAAATGTCCGACTCTTCGTTTACCGCTGTCATCAGTGTCAGGCAGCGACAGGCGTGCTGCTTTGTCGCTGACCTCTGACCTGCAGGTGGAAGGAGGCCAGCTGACAGGCGGCAGGATCACATTATCGTTAAAATAAGCATCTATGGAAGCGTTTTCTTCTAATGGCAGCACACTGAGACGCTTTATGAATGCTTTGGCTCTGACAGCTGAGGAAAGTGCTTCACATTAAGGGCTGAAAACCCCTGAGATAAATGACAGCAGCGTTACCATCGGCGAGGAGCGAGGAAGACGAGGCAGACGGTAATGGACCTCGCGACTTGCTGAAGCACTTTCAAACAGATTTTCTTGCTGATCGTCTTCTTTTGTCTGAATCTTTCTCAGAGTTGATGTGTCATGAACGGGATGAGAGTGGATCCATACGAACTGACTGACTGCTGTGCTGGAGAACGTGATTGACGTGAGAGGCCGAAGGCTTGTGAGCGGTGGCCTCTCTGACCTCTGCGCCTCCATGTTTCCCATAAAACACAGCTAGAAACAACAGAAATAACAGACTTTATCATTTGTTTTGTTAGAAAAGCTGAGAGACAGACCATAATCTCCCATCTTAACTGTTTAGTTCAGCTGGAAGCCTCTGGTGTTGCACTGAATTATTCATCAGCTTCTAAATTTGCCAGCTACTGTAAGCCACGGCAGAGCGGCTGCAGGCTTTGTCTTTTCCATTTGGGTCAGAGTGAAGCCCTCTGTTACGTAAGCCGGCCCTTTCTGCAGCACGCTCCTGCACTGGGGAACAACCCGAGGCGTCCTAACGGGAGGAAAAGCAATACAGCTAGATTTATTCCTTTAGCTCCTTTAGGAGAGAGGGAACTCCAGCTTCCTCAGGTCACTCACAGCACTTCTGTAAAATCTTTATCTATCTGTCTTCAATGTCTTCAAACAGAGATAAGACACACAGGTAAGAGAGAGTCGAGCATCGGGGTGAATCGAACATGTATGAGTGCATTAGCAGAGCGAGGCCTGGGGACGCCACACAGAGGACACAGAGCTGCACTGTGGTCAGTCAAAGCCTGACCGAGCGCTGATCCAGAGGAATTCAGCCCTGAAAACAGGTAAAACTGAAATAAGTACCAAAGGATCACGTTAATATTCTGCCTGTCAGCTTTCTTCAGCTGTGAGGATCCAGATACTGTTAGTACAGAGGAGTAAACATGATAATACTATCTGTCTGCAGCCCAGAGGTTTGCACTGACTGATATACAGATATACAACAGTATGACGACCACTCTCATAATGAAAGGAAATCAGACTGAATTTTATCATATTGCTGTGTTCATGTGCTGTTTTTTACTTTTCTGTGAGTTGTAAGTCAGACGGGCGACATGCCTCCATTTGAGCCCTTTGGTCATCGCTGAAAAGGAGCATAAAGCTGATGAAGGAGCTGTTTTATGTGCATTTTCTCATTTCTGTGATGAACTAGCTGCATGTTATGAACCAGAGAAGAGACGCAGGAGCTAATTTAATAAGTGTCCCACTGAGTAATTAAGCTCTGCTCCTTCCTCTGTCCACAGGCTGTCCCTTTCTGTTTTCTACTGTTAACGTGGGTTCACCAACAAATCTTCATCTCTGCTCCTCACACTACTTCACTGCAACTACTTCAAAGCACATGCTGTACTGCAATACTGCACATACAGAATCTGTGAGTGAACACTTCGAGGTTGGAGGCAATGTGAGGGAACGTGTGTGTGTGTTAAGCACTGAACATGACTCACTGTGTCCAAGCACAGTCTGTACCGCTTTACATCATAACAGCACATGAGCGCATGCACACACACACACACACACACACACACACACACACACACACACACACACACACACACACACACACACACACACACACACACACACACACACACACACACACACACACACACACACACACACACACACACACACACACACACCAATGGACGCAACTTTTCCAGTACTGTCAGTAAAATCTGGCTCTTTAAGAACATCTACTGGCAGCTGCAGGAAACTACAACAGCTGGCAGGAGACAGTGGAAGCACCTGAAAGTGATCAAACGCTGATAAGCTGACGTGTCGTCCGCATTAATAAAACATGTCAGCTTACGAGTGAAACTTCTAACACAGCATCTTAAGAGCTGCTGATCTGTGGTCCAAGGGGAGCCATGAAACACGCAGTACAAATGAAATAATACAGAAATAACAGAATAATAATCAGCAGCTGCTGTCGTTGAAGCTCCTGTAAGCTTTCAATGGTGCACAGTTCACACACCTCGCGCCTCTGTCCCACCAGCCTCTGCGTCTCACAGGGTTTCCTCACAGGATGTCTTGCTTTCTGAGAAGCTCAAACTTCATTTTACTATAGAGTCAAAGTAAAATGACAAGATATTCACAGGTTTTAGATGCATAAAGTAACAACATATCTAACAATCTTTGATCATTGTGTGCTATCAAATGCACATTATTAAGTCAGTCAGTGCAGAGAAAATGAATTGATCCAAAAACACTTTTCACCCAGAATATTGACAGAAAAGCTGAACTTTCTCCTCAAAGCAGCCATCAATTCTGAAAACAAGTCGACTGAATGAAGTTTGTGTGCTGACACAGAAACCAGATGGTCCAACAACAGCAAGAACACCAGCTCAGCTCATTAATTATTTATTTACGTCCTGGTCCAACAGCTGAAGGGAGCCAGTGCTTCCTGTACAGAAAGAGTCGAAAACTCATTTTAAAAAAGCAACAGACAGATGCCCTTCTGTTGTGTTGATTAGAGCTGGCTTTGGTAAATCTCACTCTGAGGGGCTCAGAAGCTTCACTAATTGACTGCAGGGAAATTATGCGCAATTACGCTTCAAACGCAGCGTCGCTGAGGGCACATATGGGCCGAGACGGGAAGCAGACATCAGCAACAGCAGCGTTAGTGACAGAGCGTTTCAGCAGCCCTCAGTCTGCTGATGTTTGTGTGTGTGTGTGTGTGTGTGTGTGTGTGTGTGTGTGTGTGTGTGTGTGTGTGTGTGTGTGTGTGTGTGTGCACGCAGGCATGCAAACATTTGGCTGTTCACATTCAAGATAAGATAAGATAAGATAATCCTTTCTTAATCCTGCAGCGTTACAGCAGCAAAGTGTAATAAAGAGAAGCATCACAGGACAGAGCTCGCTGTCTCAACCAGACCAGTCCACAGAGGACGTCTGGTGTCCCCTGTGGTCCAAAAGCCAGAGTCTCCTTTCCTGGATGTCCCCTAGTGGAAGACTTTGCACCTGCAGATGTCCACCACCAGCTCTTTGTTTCCCTCCACTGATCTTGAGGCAGTTCTGCTGGCACCAATCCACAAAGGCCGAGTCAGTCCTCTGTCCTCCCCGTCGTCCCCATCTGTGATGACGTGTGTGAGTGTGTATGTGCTGTATATCTAAATGGCTCAACATTAAACATTTGTGTGTTTCAAGCAGGATGAATTCTCCTTTCCTAATCCCGCCACGCTGTTTGTCGACAGCGGCGGCGGCGGCAGTACCCGCCTGCCTCCGTGCGGCCGCCTCGTCCAGCAGTAATTGATTTGTTTGAAGGCACACAGGAGCAGGAGGAGGAGGAGGAGGCCTGCTGATGACGTGTGTTCGGACAAAAGAAGCATTAGCCAGGATTAATCCGGATTAAGAAGAAGAAATTCTGATGGACAGGACCCCCCCATCCCACAGTCTCACTGTCGTCCCACCCAGAGTCTCACCAGATTAAAATGACATTTCACTGGTGCTAATTGGCAGGTGGAGACAACGGCAGACTGGCTCACGTTGAAGTGTGTTAGTGCAGTCCTGCATGTGTGGCCCTGCCACTGTTTGTGTGTGTTTCTATGTGTGCGTTTGTGCTCATGTTTATGTGAATGTGAGACCCCACCCCATCCCACTGTCCAAATGTTGAGTCATTCTGGCAAATAAACTCCACTTCTGCTGCAGCTTTTCAGCTAAAAATCCAGATGAAATTTGGTTAAAGTTCACCTCTTGAGTCACAAACACTGAGAGCCTGCGATGTGAGAGGATTAGTCCATCAACAGAATTAATGAGCAATAATTTTGATAACTGTTGAAGCAAAAATGGTGTGTGTCAGTTTCCTGGTCTTCAGTTACAGTTAACTGAATATTTTTGGGGTTATGAAGCACTGGTTTATCAAAAAACAAGCAATTTAAAGCAGCTCTGCTAAGAACGCAGATCTTTCCTCTTAGTTTTCATGGAATAAACTTTATTTTATGACTTGTTTTAAAGAAAAAAACTGCAGCGATGCTTAGCTCGAGCACATGGCTCTGTGCCAACAAATGCTTCGACTGGCAGTAAGTCATGTGACCTTTTTTAGGTTGACAACAATAAAGGAACACTGCAACCAAACAAAACAACCTGTAACCTCAACAGCAACCTCTGCACACAGCTACCATCGAGCTCCCTGCGAGAAGGAAACCGGCATCAGTACAAAGAGCGAGGTGAGCCAAGTGAGAGAGAGTCCTAATCTGACTGTGACGTTCATCTCCATCCCACCATTACTGGAATTAACAAAGCACCGGCTGATCTCAGAGAGAGAGAGAGAGAGAGAGAGAGAGAGAGAGGGAGAGAGAGAGAGAGAGAGAGAGAGAGAGAGGGAGAGGGGGAGAGAGAGAGAGAGGGGGATCCACCGAGACTTCAAATGAGAAGGAGGGGAGTGTGAGACAGATTGATAAAGATGAGGACAGAAGGAGAGAGGCAGGAGGGGATAGGCCAGAGAATTAAGGGGGAAGAGGGAGAAAGATGGAGGTGAGAAGCGACAGAGAGAGGGAGGAGGAGAGGGAGGAGGGGAGGGAGGAGGAGAGGGAGGAGGAGAGGGAGGAGGGGAGGGAGGAGGAGAGGGAGGAGGAGAGGGAGAACGCCTCGGGTGACTGTTAAACTGACTTAATCAGATCAACTTACTGACCTGGATAAACTCTGCTTGACTGGAACACACAACTACTCGCATAACAAACCGCCCCTCGAGATCGCACAACGAGTGTGTGCGTGACTGCGTCGCTGTACAGGAGTGTGTGCACAGGTTGAAATGAGAGGAAGAACGCTGCAGTGTCGAAACAAAGGGAGTAACAGTGAGAGGAGTGAGAGGAGGAGGAGAAGAGAAGGAGAGAGCAGAGTTAAAGGAGGATAAAAGAAGAAAAGATGGAGAGATCAATGATAAAAGATGAGCGGTTCCCACTTTATTTTCATGATTCATTGATTAATCAACCTCATGGCGGCGTCACCACAGTCATTACGACTGATCATGTGATCCGTGAACTTCACATGCATCTTGTACGTGCTGAGGTTCATGACTGAGAGGTCAAAACCTGAACCTGCTGGTGGAGCTTCAGCAGCCGTGAATGTGACCGCTGTGCATCCTGTAGCTGTTCAGACATTTCAATCAGGATCAAAGCAGCAGAACGAGCCGCCGACTGACCGACTCTGCATTCAGACCTTAAAGCCTTACTTTTTAAAAAATCCACAACATCAAGAATGTAGAAGAGCTGCAGAAGCTGGAGAGAACAGAGGATAAGCAGCGAAGATCAGCCTTGAAAGAAAGGCAGAGCATATCTGAGGCTGCAGACGTGCTCTGCTCAGCAGAAGCCGACTGAGGCTGAAATTTGCTCGTCTCAAACATCCTCTGAAGCCTGAGCTTGTTTGTAAAATAAAGCTGTGAGGGAAGCTTTCCTCTGAAGCAAGCCCACTTTAATTTGTCCATTGGAGGAGATGCAGCGCTGATAATTCCCTCAAACAGCCAACGACGTCAGGCCAAATCATGTGATCGAACCGTCAGCCTGAAAAGACAGGGGGAGGACAAGAGAAAAGAAAGAGGAGGAGAGACGAGGAGGAAAGAAAAGAGGAAATGAAGTGAGGAGGGAAGAGGAGGAAGGAGGAAAGGGAGAGGAGGTGAGAAGGAGGATGGAGCCGGTGTGTCGGCGAGTAGAGTTCACTGGGTTCTCTCAGCGCTGGCCTTCCTTACAGCTCACATACATGACCGTGTGCTTGTGGCTCAATGCACAGTGTGTGTGTGTGTGTGTGTGTGTGTGTGTGTGTGTGTGTGTGTGTGTGTGTGTGTGTGTGTGTGTGTGTGTGTGTGTGTGTGTGTGTGTGTGTGTGGGGGGGGAATGTGCATGTTAAGCATTCCTCACAGAGCGCAGCCCTGTTGTCCCGCTGCATTGTTGCAGGACTCTCTTTTGTCCCGCGAGACAAACAAACGTATTCCTCGTGACAACAGAGCAGATTCTGCGGCGCCGCATCGCATCACATGGTGTCATCAGGCCGCAGCGTGATGAAAACCGGCCTGCGGTCCGGACCGCAGCCACAACCGTTTGTGACATCTTGATGATATCAGATGAGGGACGAGCCAATCATTCACCTGGCAGCTCCAGCGAGTCGTAAAACTCAGATTGAGTCAGTGAAAGACGAGTATGCACTCACACAGGGAGCTGAAGTTTAGTGCTGGAGCTGCTGCAGATGGAAGTGGGAGGAACAGAAGAGATGAGTAATCCAAAGAAGAAAGTAGAAGTGAGCTGAATCACGGCATCTTCACTGGAGAAGAAAGAGCTCCACGCTGCTCTCCACGGGGACATTTCATGTCGTCATTTCATGTAGGAGACAGAATCACAATGGTGCTTTCTTCATGAAGCTCTTCTGCGTCTTCTTCTTCTACCCACGTTCTTCCTGTGGGTGGCCATCGCTCTGTTTCTACCTCTCCATCACGCCCCCCCTTCTTCTTCTCTGACACGCAAACGCCTGTTAATGCACAAGTAATGTAGTAAACTCGTGGGGACTCCCCAAATACAATCTGCTGTCAGGAACATCTGAGAAGTGGATTTATAATCAAACTCTTACTACAGCGCACGCACGGGTGTGCGCTCGCACGGCACACACGCCGCGGAGAACAAAAGAAATAAAAGAAAGCCAAACCAAAGAGAAGAAATTAGAGGCGAAGAGAAACTAATCTAATCCAGAAAATGAGGAGTATCAGGGGGAAGGAGCGAGTGTTTTGCACAGCAGGCCCACCCGGGACGCACAGAAATGTAATTGGCACCAAAACGGCAGCTAGCAGCAGGGGTTACAGCTGTTGCATATGCCCGCGAGCTAAAAAGCACAGGACATAACGGGCATAAAACCACATACTGAGCGCTCTCATAAGCACAAAGACTGTTAAATGGATTTGGATCAGTGGGGAGCTGCTCGTTCGCTGACTCTGCCTCTGATAGGCCAGAGTGCAACAACAGTTATTCTTCAAGCTGAAACACACACGACGTGATCAGTCCAACCTCACAGCCAGCGGAGAGGAAGCAGGCATGGCGACGCGTCGAGATGATAGGAAACATGAGTGTTAATGTGCGGAGGAAGAAGAGCGAGTGAAGGCAGAGGAGAGGTTGAGGGGAGGAGGGAGTCATAAACATTATTTGGCTTCTTCAGCGCTGCAGTGGGACCTCGCCCTTCATGTTTTAATCCAGCTCGCCTTGCATCATTACTGCTGTCAGCTCCTTCTGTAACGTCACTCAATGAAAGCAGGATGCCACATCCTGACATGTGACGCCTGGCAGCTGAAAGGAGTGCACATATAGATTTTCATTCTTTCATTCTTCCTACCAGCTTCTCTTGGAGGAGCAGAGAAGCAGGATTTTAGAAAACTACAAACATCTACAAAATCCAAATATGTACAATGTGCTGCCCGTCCTAATGTCCACTGAGACACATGCTCATCACACCATGGCAGTAATTATCAGGAGAAGGATCTATTCATCAGTCTAATTATTGTTTCAATGCAGGCAGAGGGTGTGTGCCTCTGGAAGAACGGTAGGATAAAACAAACCAGATGCATTATGGGAACTTCCACAATGACTAACCTTTGCAAAGCAGCTCAGATATCCAAATGAAGTCATTGTGGAAGTGAACAATTGAGAGAACAGTTTGGGTTTCATCCGCGACATCTGGCCACAGCAGAAACAAGCAGCAGGAAGGAGGAGCGGCGTTTCCCGCTGGATTGGACTGAAGGTTGTCTGAGCTGGGTAAAAAGACGCGAACACGTGGACGCATGAAGACATGTGGCTGTTTGAACAGAGTCTCTGCTGGCTTGGACGTGCCTCCACAGACACAACAGAGAGCTGTGTGGAAACAACGTGCAGCAAACTCTCTGCTGCTTTCAGCTCGAATTTTGAGCGTAGCCCTTATGTTTGGTCATTAATGTCAGTGAGTCAGGCGCTGGTGAAACCAGTTTACCATGAAGAGCAGGAGGTGACAGAACGAGCAGATCAGGCCGTGATGGACAGTCTCGTTGCTTCTCAAATGAAAAAGCAGGAGGAAGAGGACGTGCAGCGTCCCATGTTTCAGTGCGAACAGAAGCCTTTTCAGAAACGACCTGAAAACGTGAATGAGACAAACATGAAGCACGACGTGTGCTCATCTCGTTATTTCACAACTGAAGCTGACGACCAAGCAGGTTATCCTGCTACAGCTGAAAGTGCTAAAACCCTAAAAGCAGGGTCAGGCCAGCGTTTGGTCTGTTGAGTTTATGTAACTTTCATATTGAGGTTGAAGCTGGTGAAAACCCTGCTGGCACTGCATGAGGCTGAAACGACAGAAACAGATCCTGCTACAAAAAGCGACTTCCTGCTCAGAAGTCGCGCCTCCACGTTTCTCTCCACTTTTTACCAACTCTTGACTCCATGCTGGAGCTTCACAGCTTATGAATATTGCAAAGAAATGAGAGAAAATCTAGAGCTCACAATAAATGAAAGGATAAAAACAAAAGAGAAACGCTGCACCAAACCAACACACACCCCTGCAGTCAGAAAGTCTCTGGACTGCCTTCGCTTCTCCCTCCTCTCCTCGGTGCTGTGCGATCCTCCTCCCTGAATCTCTTCTCTCCTCTCGTCTCATCGTTTTACTCGGCAATCTGTCAGCTCCATCAGCCAAGCAACACGGGAGGGGGGAGGAGAAGGGGAGGGGAGGAGTAATGAGGTCAGTAGCACTTATCTGCAGAGGCTGAATGAGGGATGAAGAGGATGCTCCGGGCTTTCGTTCTCTCACTCCTGAACTCCTTCCTTCAGCACGGCTCCTGTCACATCACGTTACGTGCTGACTGCCACGCACCTCCTCTTTTTGGGAGAAAGCCTTTTCATCCCCTCTCTCCTCTAAATCTGAGTCTTTATCACCCTGACTCTCAAGGCTCCCACTCTTTTTACTTCTCTCTTTTTGCTCCTCTTTGTTGTCACCCCCCTTCTCTCTTTGTCCCTCCTCTCGTGTCTCATGTCCTTTGCTGTCTTTCCCACCTCCATCTTTATTTTGCTGATTCTTCATGTTAAGCCTCCTGTAATGTCTTCTTCACCTCCATCCTCTCTTACCTCCTTCCCTCCTTCGCTGCCTTTGTCTTTCCAGGTCTGTTCTTCGCCCCTCTTCTGTCCCACTCTTGTCAGTCTTTGTCTACTCTACCTCCAGCCATCTTGTCTTCCAGGACTGTGTTATTGATTTTCAATTGCCTGAGTTTAAAATTTAAATTGAAGCTGTGATTCACTAGCGGGAGCTAAAGGCTGCTTTCCATTTTTACTTCTAATCTAGAAACAAAAACACGGTTATTTTTAATCAACTTCCTGAAGTGAGTGAGCTTCAAGTGAAAACTCCCACCGCTGAATGAACAGCTGTACTGTCTCCCCTCTCCATCCCCTCCCTCCCTTTATCAGCCAGCCATCCATCCAGCTGTCAGGCAGATTTTACGCAAACTTTTAAAATGTCAGTAAAAAAATGAAATGTGAGAGAGATGTGTTTCCACCAGCTGGACTGAGGCGGATAAATCAAGCTCTCCTAAATGTCAAAAAGCCCATTCATGTGAAAAATGGCGTGGATCTGTGCAGAACTCATTGGGCAAATGGCTGCACTTCTTTATACTTCATGCTTTCACCCTGACTTAGAAAACAAATGTATTGTAACACACCAAAGAGCAGCATCACAGCCATGTCGGAGAACTCTGGCCACATTAAAGCTCAGGCTTTTGAGTTATCGGAGGGTCTCTCTGGGATAAAAGGACAGAATTCAAACAAAATGACAGAAAAATAGTGAACAGCGATGTGGATTTACTGAATACCAGCATAAAGAAAACTCCCTGCACCTGATATCTATATCACGAGTATTTCAAAATCCACTCAGGCAGCAGAAAAGAGAACAGCTGAGTCAGTCAGTCAGTCAGTCAGTCAGTCAGTCAGTCAGTCAGTCAGTCAGTCAGTCAGTCAGTCAGTCAGTCAGTCAGTCTGTCTGTCTGTCTGTCTGTCTGTCTGTCTGTCTGTCTGTCTGTCTGTCTGTCTGTCTGTCTGTCGGTCTGTCTGTCAGTCAGTCTGTCTGTCTGTCTGTCTGTCGGTCTGTCGGTCTGTCAGTCGGTCTGTCGGTCTGTCTGTCTGTCTGTCTGTCGGTCTGTCGGTCTGTCGGTCTGTCAGTCGGTCTGTCGGTCTGTCTGTCTGTCTGTCGCTCTGTCGCTCTGTCGGTCTGTCGGTCTGTCGGTCTGTCTGTCTGTCTGTCTGTCGGTCTGTCGGTCTGTCGGTCTGTCTGTCTGTCTGTCGCTCTGTCGCTCTGTCTGTCTGTCGGTCTGTCTGTCTGTCTGTCGGTCTGTCTGTCTGTCGGTCTGTCGGTCTGTCTGTCAGTCAGTCTGTCTGTCTGTCTGTCGGTCTGTCGGTCTGTCGGTCTGTCTGTCTGTCGGTCTGTCGGTCTGTCGGTCTGTCGGTCTGTCAGTCGGTCTGTCGGTCTGTCTGTCTGTCTGTCTGTCTGTCTGTCTGTCGGTCTGTCGGTCTGTCGGTCTGTCAGTCGGTCTGTCGGTCTGTCTGTCTGTCTGTCTGTCGCTCTGTCGCTCTGTCGGTCTGTCGGTCTGTCGCTCTGTCTGTCTGTCGGTCTGTCTGTCTGTCTGTCTGTCTGTCTGTCTGTCTGTCGGTCTGTCGCTCTGTCTGTCTGTCGGTCTGTCGGTCTGTCTGTCTGTCTGTCTGTCTGTCGGTCTGTCGGTCTGTCGGTCTGTCGGTCTGTCTGTCTGTCTGTCTGTCCATGGACTGAAATACGTTTTCAAGTTACAGTTTCATGTGTTCCCAACTGGTCATTCTTTGTCAAAACAATATTCATAAGTCAGAGGGATCTGTCTGTCTGCTCATATCAACATCTCTCATCACTGCTCATGTGCCATGAACCTACTGTCATACCTGTCAGGACATGTAACACAGGTAAACAGGTAAAGGTTTATCCCTCCATCAGCCCTCCTTCCTGCTCTGCTTCACTTCTGATACTCACCTGTCACACAGCAACAGCAACTCCTAACACACACGCACGCAAACACACACACACACACACACACACACACACACACACACACACACACACACACACACACACACACACACACACACACACACACACACACACACACACACACACAGTGCAGCAGTGGCAGATGTGAGGTGACACGCTGAGGACCTTGGGAACATTTTCAAGGACAGAGTTTGTTTATGTGTGTGCGTGTGTGCGTGTGTGTGTGTGTGTGTGTGTGGGTTTACCAGCAGAAACCTCCAATATTAAAAGCTGTTGTAGACTAAAATGTTAAATAACTAAAACTGAAATATTAACGGACAGTTTCATGCGGTTAGATTTAAAGATCCTGAGTGTGTGTGCGCACGTGCGCACATAACAACTTAGACAGTGCCACATGTTGGCATAATTCCCTAATGTCTCATGGCACGTGGACATGCATACACACAGCCGTTCAGCCCCTCCGCCTCCCCCAAGCACTGACCTATACACATTTCAGTAATAATGTGGGGCAGCAGATCAGCCAGATGTTTGTTGGTACATGCCTCACTGTGTGTGTGTGTGTGTGTGTGTGTGTGTGTGTGTGTGTGTGTGTGTGTGTGTGTGTGTGTGTGTGTGTGTGTGTGTGTGTGTGTGTGTAAAGGGCAGGTGCATCCACTGTATGTGCACCCGAGCAGAAGTAAATGTATGTTTCTATCCTGTGAGAGTAAAAGCGAGAGCCTGATGTGCTGCACAGGCTGCGATGTCCTCTCAGTGAGTGCTTGTTGTGTGTGCGTCCTCCTACATTTATTTTCTCTGAGCAGAACAGTCAATGTGAGCGTATCTGCTGGTTCAAAGTGAACTTAAAAGCATGTGTCCCTGTGTCTCCTCTGCTCCTCCTCTCCCTCCATGCAGCAGAGACATGTCAGAGCGTCACATTGTGTCCTGGCCTCGTTGCTTTGACCAGGCTGTTTGTTGTGTGCCGTGGCCTCGCAGCCCTCTGTGCACCAGCATCACAGCGTACGAGTGTCCAGATGGCCCAGCTTGCTGTTCCTGCCCTGAAAGTGGAGCACTGGGCTAAGCCTCCATTATACGGGCTTAAAAACACACTAATCACCCAACAGCACTCCGCACTACTGCTGCTTTTAGAGGGCGCCACCAGGAAGTGTGTGTGTGTCTAATCTTAGTACTACCCCCTCACCATTGACTGTTATCATTGCTCAGAGAGTAGTATTTATGTGCCATTACTTGTACATCCGTTCATTAATAACTAAGTATTTTAGGGGCAGGTCCTGTGTGAGGGGAGAAGTAAAAAAAAAAATATATATATAAATGCATAAAATGATAGATAGATAGATAGATAGATAGATAGATAGATAGATAGATAGATAGATAGATAGATAGATAGATAGATAGATAGATAGATAGATAGATAGATAGATGTTTCATATCTTCTCATCTAAACGTTTCTGGAAGCCAAATGTCTGTTTTCTGCTAAACAATCAGTGTGTGTGTGATTGATGTCAAAAACACCTTTGTTTCCTTTAGCGAAGCAGCGCTCATCCCCGCAGACTTCACTCACTGTAGCTTCAAAGTTGTTAGCTGACGGTCTGAAGCCATCCAGTCTTGGCAGTGTGTCGGCAATAACGCACATCAATTAACACGTTAATGAGCGTAGCTGCAGGTCAGAGTGGAGGGACGCCGCCACGGGGAAACACCCGCTCTGCACCGCGGGCGCTGCTGGCAGAGAGAGGAGCTGCTGGCACTGCCAGCCTTCATCTGCCATCCAAATCAGTGTGTGTGTGCGTGTGTGTGCGTGTGTGTGCGTGTGTGTGTGTGTGTGGGGCATCCCCAGGTGCCAAGGCTGGCCTGACATCTTGGCCTAAGTGGCTCCACCGAGCCTGTTAGCCTGTACATCCCTCAGCTCCAAGCCCAGATGGGCTCACATCACGCATGACATTCATTATGAAACAGTAAATAACAAACGCTTTTTCAAAGAGCAGATTAAAGAATTGGTCTGAACATAAATTAATTTAGCTCTTTGATTACATATCCTGGAGATAAGTCATATTTCTAACATTCAAATACTAAATCTGACAAGAGGGTTTCACCAATATAAATGTACCAGCAGAACATTATATCGCTGCTTTACTGCATTTCCTCCAGCTCACCTTGAAGTAATGCACCGCCCACAGCTCACACTTATAGAAGAGAGAGGTGTGAAAAATGTAAATTAAATGTTTTAGACATTTGAGGGAGAAATGTTTCTGGACAAATGGCTTCAACTCTGCACTGCACAGTGAAAAGAGACGTTTTCAAATATTCAAAATGCTAAATTAACCAGCGCGCGCGCGCACACACACACACACACACACACACACACACACACACACACACACACACACACACACACACACACACACACACACACACACACACACACACACACACACACACACACACACACACACACACACACTCTCCTGTGTTTCTGCATCTCTGTCGTCACTGCTGACTCGGCAGCTTCAGACCTCCCAGGCGCTCTGAGGTCTGCTGATACAAACAACCACACGCTCCCAGAGAAAGCAGAAAGAAGCTGCCCTGACACATCAGCAGAGACACATCACCTCTTATTCACACGGGGACCACCTGTCCATGTCTCCAGCTGTCTCCTGGCTTCCACTGTGCTCAGCTCTTTGTGTGTTAGTTGACTTGACTGAACTCCTCTCCCTAAAGAGGCTCGATGTGTCTCCATGAACAGCGGCTCAGTCCACAATGAGGACGGCGTCTGCTGCAGAGACGAAGACACAATGAATTATCATCCTCCTCTGCCTCTCTGCTTGGTAACGACTGCCTCTACTGCTCTCCTCCACCCTATTTCCAGCTTCATCAGACGGCTGCTTTCAGTGGAAAACCTCTGATAAACCCACTGAACACTACCTGGCAGATCACTCTTCCAGCTCAGCCTAAACTTCTGGTTTCACTTGGAGACCCAAGTGATAAAAGTTTACCGGTTTGATTCCTTCCTTGTCCTCCAGTGAACACAGAGCAGGCAGTGGACTCTTGTGTTCAGATGAGTGTATGTGCAGTCATCTTCGTCTAACCTCGGTGACACGTTTGGCAGTGTGTGTTCTACTTTCTGTGCTGTCCTCGTCCAGCCGGAAGTCAAACCCTTCATCTGCCCGTGGTGGACCGCTGCGTATCACAGGTTGAACGCTCTGCTGTCTTCCCAGGCTGCGTCGTCCTGGAAACCAGTCAGCTCAGCTCAATGATGTCACCTTTCATTTGTCCTTCTTCCCACAAGCCACCACAGCCGTGTGATGCTTCTTCGGAGAATAGCTGGGTGTCGGGTTACATCTCATTGATCGTGAGCAGCTAGCTTAGCGGTCTCAGTTAAGTCAGCTGACAGTTTGATCAGAATCTGGTCATTCATCCAGAAACATGGCTGCTCATAACAGAGGCCGAGGCCTGAAAATGGTTTCTGCTCTTATTTATGTTCACGCTCCTTCGATGAGCACAGGGCCGCTCTCACCTGCCCTCAGAGCCGTTAGCCTGACATTAGAGTAATGTCCACTGAACCTCACTCTGAAATCAATATGTAGAGACGTGCTTTGAGTCTTTCCAGCCATACATCCTCTTTGGCCTAATGGAAGTCTGACTGCCGCCACACTAAAGTCCCTCCGCTGACACCACTGTTTTTACCTTTATTTGGGCTTCTGCTGAACGTTAACCGCGAGCCACCTGACAACCCTGCAGAGCTTCTCAGAAGCATCTCCAACCACAGTACATGTTGTTCTGTTCCACAGTAATCCACCTTAAAGAGGACATCAGAACAATGTATTAATAACTCTGGATTTCAACTTTGTCCCCTGGTGTATTCAGACACAGAGACAGGACAGTGAAATGATCCAAAGGTCACTTGGTCTGAACGACTGTTCAGCTTGGCGACAACATTTCAATCTATAGCACTCAGATCAGATGTTAGTGGGCGCCACCAGAAAGACTCTTAACGTCCATTCAGTAATTATGCTTTAATAGAGACGGAGTTAATTTACTGCAGAGTGTTTATTTTCCTCTTTGATGGATCTGAATAACACAGTCTCGTCTCTTTAGTCTACAGTGACGCTGAAGGAACAGCCTGCCAGTCCACTGTTACAGTAAGAGGAGAGTAATGGGGGGCTGGAGCATTAAATATTACCCCTTCCATGAACTGCACTGCGTAATTTGTATAGTTTGAAGTGTTCTCGGTGAGTCCCACAAAGGACAAGAGGGTCTGAAAAACGACTCGTGTATCTGCAGTTTCTGGAAGAAAATGTGAGCAGTTCTAGAAAACTTTGTCCACTTAAGTTGGACATGAATCAAACGGAAAGCTTTGATTCAGTCCGTGTCGTGATCTACACACTATGCCCCCCGAACGCCGGCCCTCCGGCCCCTCCTCCCTCTGTCTCCTGGCGAATTTTAATTTGTAAAAAATGAGCTGGAAACTGTAATCCACTGATGATGTTTATCTCTTAAGAAGTTACAGAGATGATGAGTCATCGCTGCAACAGCCATCTGCTCGAAACTGATGTCACTCACATGCAATTACACAGCCACGCACACACACATACACACACGCAAAAGCACACACAAGAACTTCAATGCTGCATGTTGCTGCTGGATGATGTAAAGGTATACGTGTACAGATACGTAATATCCTGACGTCAGATGCTGTCGTAGCGTTTGTACTGCTGAATCCATCACTTTGACCCTCAGGGTGTCGATCAGGCCTCTGTGGAGCTGCAGGACAACACTGCATTTTAGGACATTTTAGATGATGTCATTTGATTCGTCAGGTATTTGCATCACTGGACGATGTTTACGTCAGGAAATATGGAAAAAAGCAACACATGCTCACAAACAGACATGTTGTTGTATGCACAAACACACTAACAGCACATTAACATTATGATAAACACGCACATGTACTACACCGTGTCTTCGTCTCTCTCACACACACACACACACACACACACACACACACACACACACACACACACACACAGAGCAGGGTGAATGCAGCATCCCGCCTGCAGCCAGGCAGCACACAGCACACACAGAGCGAGTCGCCTGTCCACTGAATGGACACAAATAGGTCGTACACGTTTTACTGTCCACGGTCACGCAAGCCTAGAAAACCTCACGACGCTTACTGATCGTGTGTGTTTGCCTCTAAAACAGAGAGCTGTGTGTGTGTGTGTATGTGTGTGTGTGTGTGTGTGTGTGTGTGTGTGTGTGTGTGTGTGTCAGAGTCAGGGGACATCTGTGTGTATAAAGGCAGTGGTTGTGTGTGAATGTGTGCCATCACATCAGCATGAATGAGGCGTCTTCGTCCACACGAGAGGACTGCATCACGTCATGTCCTCAACACAGAGCAGGTCACAGTTTCTGCTAAATCAGTGTCACGGTTCACACACACACACACAAACACACACAAACACACCCCACGCACGCGCGCGCGCACACACACACGCCATGAAACTATAACGAGTTTACTTCTGTCCTACTTCAGTCAGCGTGTCGTCTTTGTTGTCTTCCACACTGAGACAGACGCAGTACAAATATTTGTTGGCAAACAGTCCTGGTGAGAGTCTGCTTTCATGTTCTTAATGAGACAATCAGCACAGCTCGGCCCGTCACTTATTCCAGTCGCCTGAGCGGGATCACTCTGACTGTCGTCGCCGTGCATCATGGTTTCCTCTCACCTGTACAAAGACAGCAGGATGACACTGACTGAAAAGTCATGTCACTTGACTGCCGCTCTTTTAATCACTTCTTCTGCAACAGTTTGACAGCACCTGAGAGGAGAATCAGCGCTACCATCTGAACTACAGTGAACAGAAACAGACAACAGAATCATCCCATCGCTCATTAGCATGAAAACAGAGGCAGAGTAAAGCCCGCCGCTCTATGACGAGCTCTTTAACATGTCAGATATCTTCTGTCTGCTGCCTGTCAAACTGGCTCCGTCAACAAACACACACATCTGTCTCGTTAAGATTTTAACAGGCCCCAGTGTTGATATGCTGGTGCACTGTGACTGAAGCACCCTGATGCCGCCAATAATCAACAGAACAACACATCCACAAAATGAGCAGAAGAAACACAGCATGCCCAGATGGACCATCGCTCGGGCGGGACGCCATGCTGATCCAGGGATTGATCACAGTCCACAATTCTTAGAAATCCTCTCAAAATCCCATCAGTGTTTCACGGTGTTTGGACAATGAAGCCTATCATCTGACTGAAAATGTGATTGGATGTGGAGGACGCATGTGGAGTAACGCTGCAGATTTGGTGGCTGGATGCAGCCGTTTTCCAGTCTCGTCAGTTTATTTCACTGCATGTGGTGACTTCTGTAATCCAAGGGGAAGCGATGTTAACGTGTTCGATCACTGTGCAACACCCTGGTAACACTCAGTGCTGATTGGTGCAAAGTTACTTCTGTAATGAAGTCTGATGGTCGCAGCACGTCACCGTCCAGCTGTTTGGATGGAGACAAGCTGAATGTAAAACAATGAAGTGAACGAGCAGGTGGTGAAGAAGAGCAAGCACAGGGGAGATGAATTTAATTTACTGCAGTTAAAATGACTAAACATAATCAAATCTTTAAAAAAACAATGGCACTTATCATTAAATAAAGCGACCGTGTTGTAATGCATGAAGGCAAACTGATATTTGCTTAAAACCTTCCAAAAGGAGCTTAGAGGTCGGATAAAGAGCAGCACCTCTGGCACTGGGGGGGATCCAGCATCCTGCTCAGCGGGCTGGGGGTCTGAACACTGAACACGTGACTGAATGATTTCCCGCGTCATCCTGCAGCCGCTGTCAAACGGGACAAAGTCAACACCTTTAAAAGCCTGATAGATCTGAACCTGCTGACCGAGCACATTTCAAAGCTGCTGGAACAGACACAAACCTAAACCAAAACGTGGTCAGTAACACTCTCCTCGGCTAACCGCAGACACCAGAGGTCGTTTGCTTCACTCGACATGTCCCACCGAGCTCCCTGCGGCCCACTTTCATGGTGGGTCGTGTAGGTTTGACGATGAAGAAGAATGCATGGAACAACAAAGACTTCGTCTGCTTCAGCGGCATCGATTCTGATCAGTGAGTCCCACAACGTGAGAGATTAATCAGTGAAGGACTCTCAGGAATCTAGCAGCTTACTACTTTTAGTAATCCTGTTACATCCAGTACATGACAGCGAGAAAAAGATGAGTTTACGTTGTGGGAGGGTTTTAAAACGTTAAGGAGTGGATCAACCTCACAGTGGGAAAGAAACGACTCGTATGCTAATCTCTAGTGACAGCGATAAGACGCATCAACACGCCAACAACACATAAAAACACTTACAGAAGCACTCAGGGACACACAACAAGTGTGACAACACACACACACACACACACACACACACACACACACACACACACACACACACACACACACACACACACACACACACACACACACACACACACACACACACACACACACACACACACACACACACACACACACACACACCTCCAGCCATTACTGCCAGATAGGCTGGGCCTAATCAGGTCAATGGAAATGTCCATCGGTCCATCAACTGGAATTAGATAAGAAGAGGGAGGGAGGGATGCTGGGAGGCGGGTGAGGAGGAAAGCCTGATGGGGTGATGGAGAGAGAGAGGAGAAAAGAAGGCAGAGTGAGAGAGAGCGACGGAGCGGGGGTCAGAGCAGAGTGGGGGGGTTAAGATGGAGAGAGTGAAGTAACGCCTGATGTGAAGAATGAAGTACGTGGTGATAAAACATTTAAATGGAGGTCTATAATTTATGGTAATTGATGTTAATTCTGACCCGTCTTGCAGGCCGCTCTCCTACGCACTCGTTCACGCTCTCCTTAACATGCACGGCGCTGCAGTAACTCCAACTGTTGCCACCAGGGAGGGATACATGGGTCGACTGTGGTGGATATGAAGAGCGCTGATGCCTTTACTGATGCTGGTTATTTAGAGCGTCCTTCTCTGTTTGGAAAATGGAAGACAATTCTTTCATCTCACGCTACACGTGTGGCTTGTGATGCCATGACATGCTCTAATGCAGTGACTGTTTCAGCCTGTATGACTCCAGAGTTACTCAGCCTGCAGGCTATGTCACAGTCTTATAATACAGCAGCAAACAGCTATTTTCCAGAGCATCCCTCACAGCTTCAGCTGACATTTAAGGTGGGAAAATGGCGACTAATGATTATCCAATCAGAAACTCATTTAGCTCGTTCAATAGGCATTTTATTTTTATTTTTCATGACATAAAGCACAATGCACAACAACATGGCCGTGGTCCAAATCATGCGAGCTGGAGGGAACGTGCACCAAAGAAAACACAGAAGCATTCAAACAAAAATGGCTCCCTCAAACACTTAGAGGTCCACTTTTCAACAACATGCCCTGTTAGCGAGAAACAGCTTTCACATTAACCTCGATGGTGTTGTGAAACCATCTGACCCACAGGCTGGAAAACCTGTCGGCTCCAGAGCAGTACATTGACCTCCGGCTTGTTCCCGCTCCCTCCTCATCCTCAGCCACTGTGAGGCCCATTACCAGCCCATTATAGTAATTCAATGGGATGCTGTCGGCATGGTCGCCTGCAGGGCACACACACAGGCACACATAGGCACGCACACATACACACACACACACACACACACACACACACACACACACACACACACACACACACACACACACACACACACACACACACACACACTATCTATATGTGTAACAGGCTAAATACACACATATCACATCCACACACACAGCCTCCAAAATCTCAGAGCAGACGAAGCCTATAAATGTGGTCAAATCCTTTTCTGCATACACCCACCAAACACACACGGTCAGTGGACCCATGAGTCAACAGCCACGAAAGCAGACAAACAACAAACAAAGAGACAACTCGGAACTTTAATAAACGCACCAAACAGAGGAGGATAATCTAACTCAAGAAAAAGGAGACTGAGAAGAGCAACAGCTGATGAAATTAAGTGGCAACACCATAAGGGCTTTGCTCCCAAAATGAGACGTCTTCCATCTGCTGGCGTTATAACTGCAACTCTTTATGACTTTTTACAGCAAAATGAGCCAATTTGAAGCGCCTGCTCGAAAAACAGCTACATGTTCAAGATGAAATCACTTATTTATGAAGCAGTGGCTAACGAACGCTACGTATGACTTCTAAACCGTCTAACTACAGTCCCCCCTCGCCGACCAATGGCAGCTGGGCGAGGCGCCAGCCCTCCACAGCCCTGCCATGGATAAGAGAGCGAGTACACAATTCATATATTTCAATGAAGAGAAAGTTTTCAAGAGTCTGTGGGGTCCCAGCACCATTTAAATGGGCACTCTTATTATAACAGATAATTGAGAGTGAAAGCTAGCATTAGCTAACTGTTTACATTAGCCTGTAAAATGGCCTTAAAGCCACTTTTGGGACTCAAAGACAAAAAAAATTAAAATGTGAGGAAAAGCCTGAAAACACAGCTGTGCCCCCCCCCCAAAAAAATATCAAAGCCAATATTTATCTTCTGCTCTGAGCTGTGAAAACACTGGAATATGCTGCTGTTTCATTTGATTTCATCAGCGATGTCTCCAAGGTCCAATTCTGACTTTGTTACCGCCGAACACACACACACACGCGCACACACACGCACACACACACACACACTTACAGCACTTACATGTGCTTAAACACACATGCAAATGCTCAACTTGCAAGTGCTTGTTCATTCACACACGCACGCCAAGAAACTTGTTTGTCCTGTCCACACACACACACACGCATGTGCACACACACGCGCACACAAAGCGAAGCATGGACTCAGCTGAAATAAACCCACGGCCAAGCATGCATTCGACACTGCCATCCAATTTATGTGAGTGAACGAGCAGGCAGTGGGGTGAACGAGCTGTAATGGGTTAAAGGGGGCGTGCAGAGAGCTCAGAGCCTGGAGGTTTACAGCATTACAGCCTGACTGGCTGGACCGTGGCATCATGCTCTCACAGGAGGAGCTCTCCACACAACGTCTCATTCAACAAACCAAGAGACGGTGTTATCTGAATCATCTGGGCTGATCTGCAGACTCAAAGAGAAAAATATTCTTATTTTTCATTTCAGTCTGACTGTTGAGCGCAGCCTACAGCCAAGAGACAAACATGGATTTATGTTTAGAAAAGTGACACCTTGTTGGAATCATAGCTAAAAAAGGCTGGAACAAATACCATTAATGAGGGCTTCTTTTGGGTCTGGATTTAGAACACTGTGTGCTGAGTAAGTGCATAATAACACGTGTCTGAAGCTGCATGTCATTATTACCAGACGATAATACCATCCATCACATGCAGGGCAGGAATTAAACCCCGGGTAGTGCTGTGGATGGCCTGGGTGGGGCTGTAAAGCCCCTTCTACCACACCCCTTTGGAAAGAGTTAAAGAATTAAAGAGTGAGATCCTTTTTCTTTAACCAGAAACAAAAAGGGTCACTCCCACCAGACTCCATTTATAGAAACAGTAATTTTATCATCGTAAAACACGCTTTGTTTAACTCAACAGAAACTAAATAAAACTCACCAAAACAAACAAATGGTTCGTCTTTATACTGTTCCCGCAATCATCACCAACCGTGGTTTGGTCAAAATAAAGACTTAATCAACAAAATATGACCAAATCAACACAGAACTGGGTCGCAGCCAGAGAGCGAGTGTCGTGACTGGTGAAGTCCAGAGGCAACTTCATGATTTCACTGGTTTCTATGGAACAATATCAACTATTTAAAAGCTGATATATTTAGTAGTTTCTCTTTCTACTATGAAAAACTGAGTGGGCAACTACTCTGCTTCTATATCTGACCCTCTATCACACAGGCCTGTTTGTAAAGTGTGTGTGCTCTGGATGAAGAAAAACAAGCCGGCATGCTGAAAGAAAGATCATTAAGAAACTTTATGGCAGAATAACACAAAGAAGCAGTCGCATTCAAGTCACTCACATCAGATCCAATCACTTCTCCTCTCTGACAAAAGCATCATTAAAGCTGATCTATGATCAAACTAATTAGAGTGAACCTTCCATCGTGCAGAGTGATTGAAAGAAAAACGGCTTTATTCTAAAAATTGATGATAATTGAAAGTGATATGAAACTCAACCTCATCTGATAACGGCCGAATAGAACGTGCAGATGAGAAATCTGAGCTTGATGGATGGAGCGGAGGAACGATGTAATGTCTATAAATAGCACTTCTATGTGAAATATTCATTAGACTAAGTGAGAGATGGATGGATGGATGGATGGATGGATGGATGGATGGATGGATGGATGGATGGATGGATGGATGGATGGATGGATGGATGGATGGATGGGAGGGGGAACACAGGAGAAAGAAGAAGATTCACAGGCACAGAAAAATATAGAGAGGAGGTAAGAAAGAGGCAGATTTGGAAGAAATGGAAGAGAGAGAGAGGGTGAAAAAGAGGCTGAGAAATGAGGGAAAACAGACAGATAATTGGGCCATGGCGTCTGCCCCCCAGCCTGCTGTGTCACCCACCATTTGTCTCCTCTCCATGCAGAGAGAAGAAGCGAGGCTCAGGGCAAGACCCAGTCGAAAAATGACAAAAACACACCGACAATCCTCCTCTGCAGCACCGCAATAAACACAGACGTGGAATAAATGAGGAGGCGTTCAACTTCCTTCACCCCGGTGCCTGAATAAGTCATTGTTTTCCTCACCTTGGGGTCCAGGCTCATTAAAACACGGCCCTGGCTTTGTGTGTGGAAACACTGTCAAGCATGAGTCACTGTGGAGAAAGCCAGGGAACACACGGTGGGCAGCGAACCAAAAGCTAACGTACAGAGGGTGGCGGGTCAGGGACCGTCAGTCCGACAGGAATACTCCATGAATTAAGTAAAGCAGCATTTGTCATGAAATGCAGAATTTCAGCTTTCTTTCCTTCCGCACTCGAGCTGCTGATTTACTGCAGATTTCTTTCTTCCTTGCTGATTTCTCCTGGATAGACCACAGGTTTGCTACCTTCAGTGCTGCCTGACGACCACGAGAGGAAGAATCTGGTGACATTATGAAAAACTCTCCTGACATACTTTGGAGCGGCTGCAGGACTGCAGACCTATTGAACAAAGCGAGCTTTTTAAAGCACTGATCAATAAACGGAGAGACAGACAGGCTGGCGTTGTGTTTCAGGAAGCTGTGGTGCTGGAGATGTCCAGAACAGCTGACGACGCCTTTCTATTCTGATCATGGGAGGGGGAAGGGGGGGGTCGAAAGGGTGCAGGAGTGAATGGTAGGACAGAGGGAGGAAGAAGAAGAAGAAAGACAGACAGAGAAATAATAAGGACGTATACGTGCAGAGAATAGAAGCATGTTGTTCACTCATTGGGCTCGTTACGCTGTAAAACTGATAAAGTACATATGCACAGTCACCTGGACCAGAGAGGAGAAACAAGATTACAACAGGAAAAAAATCATCATGCAAATGACGCCAAAGCAAGAGTAAAACCAAAGGAATCCAGAAACAAAGAGCAGTCAGTCCTCAGCTCGATCACTTTAAGGTCCCAGAAAGAGGAAGGAGCCACACCAACAGCATCACGTTTGCCTAATTCAGCCTCTGTGACTCCAAACAGCAGCTTTCACTCAGTGTTTGGGAACTACCCAAAAAGAGGGAAGCAGACGACCGACTGCACGGCGTGTGGATAAAAGTGTGGACGAGCTGGGGGACGTGGATGAGACACACTCGGCTCCCTTCACGAGTCTTTGTGCTTCTAAACTCAGCGTGCAGGCAGCTCAGGACTCTGTGACAGGGATTTCCTGAATTTGAAGGATTTGTTCTTGGTCAACTTTCCAGGCAAGTATTAAGAAGACCGACTGTCCTCCCAAGAAGAGCGACAGCACTGGTTGATTCAGCAAAGTGAAGTGTTCATGATCACCTGATCCACCCTTTACTGGCCTTCATGGTCATGATGGGAGCAAAGGAGGAAGACTTTAAAGCGTGACAAAGCCCTCATGGTGAAGAGGCTTCAGTGGCCTCAGTGTGGTGGACTGCTGTTCATTTCCTCTTTCCAGCCAACCGGGAACATCGTTTTTAAGCACGACCGCGGCCGTTCCCTCATCCTAACCAAGTGTTTTATTGTGACTGATGGCGAAGCTCCCCACAGCACAGTGTTTCAGTAACATCACTGAAGCAATTATTTAACCTAAATCATGATCTTTCCTAAACCTCGCCGAGCCGTTCTGTGTAGCAGATTCATTTCTCAGCTGGGCCGTCCAATCAGAAAACACATCTGTCTCTCTAATGGATTTATTCCATGAAAATCAATCATCTCCAAAGTTTCCCAGCAAGCTGTACTCTTAGCAACGGCAGTAAGAAGACGGTCATGTTTTGCCTTGAAGCTAAACATAAAACTGCACAGTCTGACCTTAGAAACACTGACACATCTTATTAAAGGGAAAAATAACACATTTGTAGAGATTTGGGGCTCATTTATGGAGTTTCTGCAGGGGGACGAGTTCATGACAGCTTTGTAGTCTACCGTTTTTTTGTTTTTGTTTTTGTTTTGTTATTTTCATTAAGATCACTTGTGTGTGGGATAAAACTCATGTCCACCTGTGCATGTGCACGCTTGTAAAATGTTTTTTATTCTTCTCTTTTTGAACCATGATGAGAAACAGCAAATACCCACTAACATCTGCATATTCTGAATTTCTCTTTTTGTACTGATTGATGTTCCTGCTGATGTGCTCTGTTCAGTGTCTTTGCATCGTAAATAAAAAAGACATAAAAACATTTGTCAAAAAAACCATCACCTTCACAGAGACACTGACTGTCTCCACGTCACACTCAGACGCTGCTCAAAGCCGGAAACTCAACGACGTCTGACCAATGAGGCTGGACGACGTCAAACCACTGACAGAGGACAGCACTGTGTCTCACACCACTGACAGAGAGGACAGAGCTGTGTCTCACACCACTGACAGAGGACAGTGCTGTGTGTCACACCACTGACAGAGAGGACAGAGCTGTGTCTCACACCACTGACAGAGGACAGAGCTGTGTCTCACAGTGACATCTGAAAGTTTTCTGTCTTTGGTTTAGCAGGTTAAAGACGTCGATCGGGGATGTTTGCGATGCTCCTCTGGAAGGAGGCTGACAAGTCGGCCCGTTGTTATGGCGATAGTGGAACCAGTCTTGCCAGGGTGTCTGCGGAAACTGAGCGTAACCATAACAACGACGGAACTCTCCTCTAGAACGCTGCTGTGTTTAAGACACACACACACATGCACGCACGCATGCATGCACACACACACGCACACACACACACACACACACACACACACACACATACACACACACACACACACACACACACACACACACACACACACGCCCATTGGCTGACTGCCAGCTGGAGATGGATATACACACACACACACACACACACACACACACACACACACACACACACACACACACACACACACACACACACACACACACACACACACACACACACACACACACACACACGAGCTGAACACACTGAAAGTTTTCCCGACACATGAGCCACAAATTAAAACTTTATGGTTTTTATTCTCTTTCAAACTTTTCTTTTTTTACTTCCTCTCCCGGTTCAAAGGACGAGCCGTCCTCTTTGTGCATATAAACTAGACAAGACTCTGCTTAGACTCACTTCTCCAGAACCAGATCCACGGGGGGCACGAGAGGACGCAGACCAGACAGAAGTGAAGTGAGAGGTCGTTATCCTCGAGCTTTCAAAGCCATGTCCCAGCTGCAGCAGTTTCAGAGAGGAAAAGTGTCACAAATGTGTTCATCTGTCCCAGTGACAGCCAGTAACTGGAAAATGAATATGATATGAGCCAGTTTGACTACGCCGTGATGATAAAATGACATGAATGTCACACTCACTTCAGAAGTCACATCCAAAACCCAGATGAAGAAAAATACATTTCTAGTACAATAAAAAAAAACTTTTGTTTACAATGTTTTTGTGTTTTTGTGAAGAATCCATGAACAAAAATATACATTTTCAAGATTCTCAACATGTTAATGCACAAGATAATGACAGAGCTGGTGTTTCCTGCTCCGACTGTGATGTCACTTTAAATGGAGGCCAATAGAATAAGACGTAAAAAGCATAAAAAGTGGGGGGGTGAAGAGGAGAGATATAGACATATCAGGAGCTTGTGAGTTCTCAAGTAAAGGCATCCAGGGATTGGGGGGTGTGTGACAGCGATGGAGATATTCAGGGATTAAGATTAAAGTCTTGAATCTAAAGAGAATCTGAGAGTAAAAAACAGCCCCTCCCAGAGTCCACGGGGGGTTCCTGATATCGAGGCTTTGGACGCAGCGTGAGCAACGTCAACATCGAGTCAACATGTACCAGCATTGTGTGTCAGAACCAACAGTGTGTTCAGCCAACACACTAAAATGAAGCCCACACACACACACACACACACACACACACACACACACACACACACACACACACACACACACACACACAGAAACATATAAAGCAAGATCACAGACACAGCAGGACAAAAACAGTCCACCCTCAGTGGTGCTGTTGGCATCACGTGAGGTCACATCAGGTCCTGATGATCCCTTTAATGTTCTGAAAAAACGATCAGCTACAACCGAGAAGTTTTCTATACGAGTTCAAAAGGCTCAGATGAGTTTCAAAGAGAGCAACTGCAAACTCCTTCTGAATGTTTTCAAAGTGAATATTTGAAGTTAGTCAGAGAACTGAGCGGAGAATAAATACGTACCTACCAAAACACCCTGTGAAAGGCTGAACTCCGTCTGCACTGGCCTGATACCATCGCCCCAACTCTGCTACAGACCAGTATTGATTTTTTAATGCATATTGATCCTAAATATCTGGATGGTCTCCGCTGTGTACCAGCCTCTCTCTGACGCTCCGTTGCAGAGCCCATGCAGCCTGGCTTCAGGCGCTCTCAGCGCCGTCTTCCTCTCGTCACTCATCTCGTTTGCTCTTGCTGAATAGTTCACGATGGGACGCGCTAAATTGTGAATTTTGTTGTGGTATTAGCTCATTAAAAATGGCAAGCGCTGAGCTTCGAGGACATGTTTTGGTCGGCAATATGCAAGCAATGCTACTGAGCAGTGCTAGCAAGAGGTGCTAACACGACACATTTAGCAAAGCACCTGAGGGACAGGCGCCGACCTCTATGAAGAACATGGAGAGGTTGGTGACAGCTCCCATTTCAGCATCACTGAAGCATTAAACAAGATGGCCCAGTAAAGTGCTGCTGATAAGTGCACTGTCCTGCTGTTGGCTCAGCTGCCATTTGTAATTCTCAGCGCTAAGCTAACCTCGCTCAGAGCGATCGGGCCTGAGGAGCCTCACACAGCAGAGGAAAACACTTTGAGTATGTTCTGAAGGAAATTAGATGCTGTTTTGTTTCACACAGTGATGGAAGAAATACAGATCCTTTATTTAGGTACTGACGTGTACGTT
Source organism: Chaetodon trifascialis (assembly GCF_039877785.1). Lineage (NCBI taxonomy): Eukaryota > Metazoa > Chordata > Actinopteri > Chaetodontiformes > Chaetodontidae > Chaetodon > Chaetodon trifascialis. The sequence continues at coordinate 1,862,185 of NC_092058.1, read as the reverse complement.
GCATTTTTCTGCTGTAGATGTTTTAGATTAAGCTCATTTCACCAGTTTGGTAGTTTAATGTACAGCAATGCATCATATTCTATGTTATATTTATATTTATTTTTAATTGAGGTCTGAGAGTCTATGCCTACAAAGTTGCACTAACTTGTCCCCACGGTGTCAAAAATGGAAACGAATATCAATATTTTTCACCGTATCGTATCAAAGCACGCACGCACGCACGCACGCACGCACGCACGCACGCACGCACGCACACACCCACACCCACACACACACATACACACACACACACACACACACACACACACGCACACACGCACACGCACACACACACACACACACACGCCTGCATGTACACACACAAACAGAGATTCCTTTGACCGTTGAGGTAATGTGTGATTTGGGGTGACGTGTAAACAATGCACTGCTTATCGTGGGGAAGAGTAATTAAGGGTAAGGCTAAGGGGCAGCAAGCTCCTGGAACGCTCCACAGAATCAATCTTTTAAAAGCTTTCAGGCTTTAGTTTCCCTCCCTGCTTGTTCAATATTCAGCTTAATTTTCTGCCCGGGGGTTCATCTCAGTTTTGCTCCCTGTTATGGATCTGATGCACGACTCGCTGTTGGCGATGCGCCATCGCTGAACGAGCGGAGAGGCAGGAAACGCACGACGAGCAAACGGTGCCGCGTGGATCAGCGCGTCGGCGCTCGTGATGAACTTCCCGCCTACATTTGAAAGCCCCACAGCTTCTCCATCGTGACTTACCGTCGGCTACACCAGAGGAGGAGAGAGTGGAGTGGAGGCGAGGACTCTCTCCTCTCATAATTCAGTGTTTGGCTGGGTGTGTTTCAGCACCACGGACAGCAGCCAGCGGCTCTCAGGCTTCAGCACACTTTTCATCTTCGACCATCTTCCCATCACATGCGTACAATAACTTCGATTACTTATAACTTGAGGGGATGGATGGCTGGTGTTCAGGTGTGTTTGTTTGTGCATCACCTCATGACACCGCTCTAACTGCATTCCTTACTGTCTTTTCACCTGAGTATTACTAATGTTGTTATTGTTGAATGCAGGCTGACCCGACACCTGACACCCGATTCAACTGCTATAATATCAACAAGAACATTCTCTGGCATTCAGCACTACTCAATTCAATTTCAATTCAATTCAATTCAATTTTATTTGTATAGCGCCAAATCACAACAGAAGTTGTCTCAGGACACTTTCCATATAGAGCTGGTACAGACCAAGCTCTTTTATCTACAAAGAAACCAACAATTCCCCCATGAGCAAGCACTTGGCGACAGTGGCGAGGAAAAACTTCCTTTTAACAGGCAGAAACCTCGAGCAGAACCAGACTCTGGGTGGGCGGCCATCTGCCTCGACTCTGCCCTATTTCATGATATCATACAGTAAAGTGCCTGTTATGAAAAGGTATTTCTAAAAGTCCAGCCCTGTGAGGACAGATGCAGTTGGGGCTGTGGGCTGCACTTCAGATCAGTTTTATGTGGACGTTTCTTACAGGGACTGATGATCAGACTCTCGCCCTCATCAGGCTGAGGGCTGAAAATGATCACCTGTTCGCAGCCAGAAAAGCCTGGGAGGGAGTACCTGAAGTACTACACAGAGCAGGATACTGCGATCTGCAACTGCTTTCAGCATGTGATTGTACCTTTTCTATCACTCACACTGTGTTTTGTGTGTACAATTTACTTTCACGGTGAACCACAATTTGTGGCCTTTAAGTGCAAATTTTACTGGATGAATAATTGAGGTTAAAATCTGTTTGTTTGCGTGTGGCCTGGGCATGTTTGCATGCGTGTGCTCTGAACGCAGCTCCTCCTGCAGCGGACACACAGAATAAAACATGAGCGGCTCAGCGAGGCGTGGCTAACCTCAGCGTTCACGTGAGCGCCTCATTACAGCCCGTGAATGTGCCAGGATGAACTCCAGCACTTCCATGAACTCTACTTGGCTCTTTAGCCCGTTTTTTTTTATCATTTTCACAAACAAGGTAATTTATAAGGGGAAGTTTCCCCTCAATATGCCTCAATGCCCCCATGAAGACCAATTAATGAACTGCTTACATGCACAATTATGAAAGAGGAATTAATGACTCAGAGGCGCCATTTAGGAAAGCATTACCCGCTAAATAGACAGAGTCACAGCCAATAATTAGAGTGAAACTAGTGCACGAGGCTGGATCCAGATAAACGAGAGCAGGCTAAAGTTTAGCTGTTAGCAATTAAGAACAACAAGCTCACAATGTTTATTCAAAGGAAGCATCCTCAGTTGTTGGAGTATTATTGTTTCCTGAGTCTTACTCGCTGACTGACACACACACACACACACACACACACACACACACACACACACACACACACACACACACACACACACACACACACACACACACACACACACACTGAGGACGAGCACTGTGGTGATGACTTCACCCTCTGTTTAGCAGAGTAATCCTCAGCACAACAACATCACATTACCAGCTCAGCACCTCTCTCAGTCTGTTTATTTCACTGCATCACGATCTGTCTCCCGCTCTCCGTCTTCAGTCTGCTGTGTCTCTGCCTCTTCGTAGCTCATGTGGTCATTCTGCATGAATGTGAGGACACTGGTGGTCTATGGGAAACCAGAGCCTCAGCTGATTCTGATACAACAGAAGGTTGTCAGCATTTTTACAGTCATTACTTTTATTAACATTCTGATTTCATTTGCATTGTGTGTGTTGTTGTTGACACACTAAACGCTGCAGTTACACTGACTGAAACCCTCTGATCGCTGGTTGGTTTTATACTTTGCTTTAACGTTAGAGTCTACTGCAGCGTGCTAACTGTCAGCAGTTTCACTGCAGGAACACTGACCTGGTTACATCCAAGCGTCTGGGGAAACATGCTGGATCTCTTCCCAATTAGATGTTTTTCTCCTCGGAGAATAGCTTTTATTTTACAGAAGCTGTATGATTAAAGCTGTAAATCTGGGTCAGTAAACACTCTCGCAGGAGTGTTAAGGTGCTAAATGCCTCGGTGTGATAGCGGTACACTTTCAAAGCTCATATCCAGACAGCTTACATCAAACAGGCAGGTGCAGGGTCAGCTTCCCGGTCAAGGATGCTTCAGCCGAGCAATGCTTGTACATAGACACAAACTGGCAGACTGTAATGCAGATTATGGTTTTATATATCAGACCGTTCTTGGCAGACATAACCCTATTGGTTAAGACAGACCTTAACGGATCCAGCAAAGAACCACTGCTTTCACGCCAACATAGATTTAAAAAGAAAGTGAGGAGGCAGGATGGAGGAGACTAATGTCAACAATGAGCTCTGCATTGTGATGCAGCTATCTTCATCATCTAGACTGCCCAGTTAGTCTGCCTCCCTCTCACAGAGGTAGGCCTGGCTGTCTGAGAAGACAATGACTGTCAAAGCCATAGATTAGACACCATGAACACGTTCGTCTCAGCGTCTTGGCCGTGTGATGACCAGGCCGCCTGTCCAGCGTGCAGTGCTTGATGCATTTTAATGACTGTAGTTTAATTTGAAGGGTTACAATGCAGCGCAGGGAGCAAACAATCCCGTCTGAACTGTATCTGTGAGGCTTGTTGAAGCTCCACATGGGGTGGGGGTGACCGGGAGGACCGCCTGTGTCCCACGTCACTGAGGGACACCAGAGAATTACTGTGGACTATGACACACAAACCCCTCAAACGTGTGTGTGCTTGTTAGCTTGTTGCTTTGAGATGTGATTAAAAGGCCAACCTAGCACCCCGAGGAGGGGGGACGGAGCGAGGGAGGGACGGGGCGCGGGCAAAAGCAATCAGCTTGATTTGCTGTCAGTTTCCATAGGCGGCGTGGATATTTGAGCATGTAGGACTGGAGAATTCTTCAGGCCTTAATCGTTTTCCAGTGGGAGAGTTATGGGAGAAAAGGAGGAGAGCGTAGCTCCTCAGAGACGTTCCTCCAGTGCGTGAAGCTTAAGGCGGGAGTATCATTAGGCTGAGGCACAAACACTGCAACCAGTCCCTGCTGTCTTTGAGGGGAAAAGGGCACAAAAACACATCATCACACGTGTCACGTCTTCCTTAGATTCTAATATTCTGCTTTTCTGGAACCGCATGACAAGTTCAAGTCAGCTGGGTTTTCTAACAGTCATTTAATGGGTTTTATGCTGGAGGGAAGACAGTCAGCAGCTGGCTTTTCATGCAAATGAAGCACGAATTTTGAGAAAATCAGCAAAACAAAATACAATGAACGCGTCCTCTTCAGCAGAAAACGGCAGAGAAGTCATGTGACTTAAACGCTCACTAAATTTTCCCGTTTCCATCAACCTTTTCTGACGTGATACTTCAAAATGTGCATGAAAATATGCTGCTGGAAACACAGCAAGAGACTGAATTATAATATGAATGTAGTGGAGAGTAAACTCACCAACGTTTTTAGCTAAATCTTAACCAAGTAAATCCAGTTTTACAGTTTACAGAGAAGCGTGAAGATTTTGTCTTTCAGGGTAATGAATCATTGTTTTCTGGAGGTAGAAACTGTTAATCTTGCTGTCTTCCTTATGTCCTGACGCATCGTAAATTCACATTATCATGTCATGTTATTTTCAAGTTAAGATTTTGTCCTCCAGCTTTGTCACCCATTAGGATAATCACTGTAATCCGTTTCTGAGACTCACCCGAGACGCGACACCTGACAGATAGACAAGGCCTGAGCCAAAGACCGGAGAAACAAATGGCGTGAAGGAAAGGTCATTAAGGTGTGTTTCAAGATGTGTGGCAGGTCGCTCCGTCATCTCGGAGGAGCCTGAATCAAGAGGCAACGCACAGCTTCTCTCTGCTGGATGTCTCTGAACGCAAGGACACAGCAGTGACGGATGAGCCGACGCAACGGCAGCAGAACGAAAAGCCGGTTCAGGATAAATAGGTCAGGGGAGAAAAGGGGAAACAGACGAGGAATGACAACAACAGACAAAGAAAGCTAAAGGTGCAGAGCCTGACACGAGAAGGACATCCTTCACACATCTGTCCTCTCGCTGTGACCCAGTTCTACGGCTGTGGACGCTGGTGAGAAATGTGCTGTGGCATGTGTGTCTCACATGTCAGTGTTACAGCTGCCCTGTCCACTGGTGTGTGTGTGTGTGTGTGTGTGTGTGTGTGTGTGTGTGTGTGTGTGTGTGTGTGTTTATGTTATTATCTGGAGAACAAGTATCTCACAAACCTGACCATAGACTGGAATTAAATTTGGCAGAAATTCGGTGGGCTTGGGCCAGGAAACAGGGGCCAGGAGGGGCCATTTCAGGCTGCTTGGAGTTTGAATGCTGCTGAGCTTTGCCTTGATTTACAAACTTGCATAACATATTTAAAAGAAGAAGAATTACTGTGGCTTCTACATATTCCTCCCTCGAGCAGGTGCATTTCATGAAGAGTGATGTCTGTTCAATTGTCCATCTGTCTCACTCTGTGTGTGTGTGTGTGTGTGTGTGTGTGTGTGTGTGTGTGTGTGTGTTTCATGTTATCTGTGAGTGTGAGAACTGAGTGTTATGCTGTGCAGCCCTGGGGGAGGTGAAGCTGCATTCAGGAACCTCTATGGGTGCCACAAAGCTGCATTCATCCAGCTGAATAGCTGTTTTCTACAACCAGGCACTAGTCATCCCAACTCCATTGGAGCGCCTCTATGAGTTACCACTCTCCCTGCCTTGGTATGCAAAGCCTTATCCAGCAAAAACACAAATGCTTGGATGAACAAAAGACACAAAACACACTTACATGAAAAAACTGACGGATATACGTGACTCTCCAGTTTCAAAGGACGGGCTTTTTGAGCATTTCTGGACCCTCAATTCTCATCCCTTTGTTTAATAGGGGTTTAAGGACTTCCTGTTTTCTCTCATCTTTTGTGCGTACATGCTCAGCCCTTACTTGACTTTCATATTCCAAGGATAATTTACTGTCATTGTGTAGGCAAAGTACAGACAATCTGCATATGTGAAACCATTTCGACAATTTTCTCACATCAAACATCACACGTTTGTCATGTCGAAGGACAAACTGAAGTTATTTGGTGAGGAAATATGGTGCTCTCTCCGGGTTTCCACTGGATGACCTCTGGACAGTGGCAGGAAGCCCAGGCTGTGTGTCAGGACCCTGCAGCTTTCACTAAAACAAACAAGTCACAGGTACACCGCCAACACGAGGGCGTCTCTATGACTGCAGCTGCTCGACGTGGCTGCCGGCTCCGATCGCAATCCAAATGTTTCAGAGCACATTTTTCTTTTCCATGTGACAAATCACCATCCCTCAGAGTGAAGGACAGCGAATGCATCATGCTTCAAGTGATACAGTCCACCAGGGGTAAGATTTACGGTCGCCCTCCCACACTGTAGCGCCGTCAGATTATGTCGGTGTTGTCCTCGCATCATGGCTGCCAGCGTGCACTGTGAAACCTTGTAAACTATGATGCAGGTCTGATTTTGCTGTTTAAAGGCTGCTCAGCGAATGAATCAAGACGCCTCAGCGTGCAGCACAGCTGGAGTCTAATGAAGGTATCAAGCAGCATGAAAAACACGCAGCCTCTCATTCAAATTCAGGTAATGTCTCTTTCCAATTAACAGAGTGCCGGAGTCATGATTCCCCACATTGACTTCCTGTCAGCAGCGTCCCGGCCCATTCCCGCTGCAGACACCGGCGTACAGTTCAGCCTCATCGGTCACTCGGACAGGCCCGGGCAGCTGTCAATCGATAGCGCTGACCATCGGGGGAGGACGGGCACCTCATTTTAAATCCTTATGCTTATTTTGTTGGACTGTGCAAGTTAGGATTGTTTTTCACACCATGTTTCCAACGCAGGGGAAACACACATTGATGAACACGCTTCAATATAATGCAACATCACTACTAACTGCTACCTCAATCACCAATAGTTGAATAGTTATAGTTGAATTAAGACCTTTCACAGAGTTTTAATAACAACTATAAGCTTCACAAAGGTCAAATATGTGGCAGAGCTGTTTCACTGATTGGCTTTAGATTGATGAGCTGTACCTAATAATGCGTCCAGGGAGTCTACTCATCATACCTGCAGATCAGGTGTCAGATGTGAATGATGCACACTAAATACAGAATCTTCATCACCGATGGAAAATTCAGTGTGACTGTAATCAGTTACATTAAGTCAGAGCGAGGTAAACTGGCATGTGGCTTACAGTAAAATGGGAGCACTGGAGTAGAAACCATTACACTGAGTTCAGGAATGTACACAAGACGGGTAGTTTAGATGACAAGGAGAAAGGATGCTACAGATGCATCAAACTATAGAAAAGACAACTGCAGGACAAAACAAGAGGACAGGACAGCACATGAGGATGGACACATGCCAGAAAGCAGTCAGCAGCATTACAAAACAGGCCTACATGTGTGCTGCAAGGACTGTGTGCAACAGACAGACAGACAGACAGACAGACAGACAGACAGACAGACAGACAGACAGACAGAGGGGGAGTAATTGAACAGTGGATCATTGCCTAATGGCTCTTAAACCTCCAACTCTCATCTGAAAATATTCTCTCTCATTATACTGCACTATAATAGCGGCTGGTAAATGACTGCAGCCCTGCTGTAGACTCACCTGCACTGTCGACACAGCCCTGACACACACAGCACACAGCTGTTTGCCATCATCGCATCCTGTCATGCAGTTTCTATGCTCATATATTATAGATCCACATCTGGTGCTACTGCACAGCCCCTTATTTCAACAGGCCTAAGAACTGGCCTTTCCCCTCAATCTGCAACTCCTACAGCGACAAGGACAACTACAGTAAGACTCCATCATACTGTGATGCCATGAGACAACACAGCACAGGACACCTCAAGCACCACAGACATCTTTAAACACACAGACTGAACAGAAATGTAGATCCCTCACACCATAAAGTACCACAGCCTCACAAACAGGCCGAGCACAGGCATCTCAGAGGAATACTGAAGGATTTTATGGGACTGTTGCAGCCACAGCAAAGAAAAAAACAGCATAAAGTGCGACAAACTCCCTACAGAGGAAGAATTTACCACAGTAAACCCTTCACGGTGCAGACGCAGCAGCCTGAACCTCAGCTACTGAATTTAATGTTTTGATAGGACTAAAAATTAGAAAACATTAAATATCTATTGAACATCCACTTTCAGCATCACATCATCACATCCTGTATAACGGACATCCAGTCCTCAGAATAAACACACGTCCAGCCAGCAAATAAACAGCCAAACATCACTGATGTACTCACCCACTCCCAGCTTCTCGTCCTCCGTCGGCGTCCACATGATGTCCCGGTTACAAAGAGTCAGATCCCCCGGAAAGTATAATCACCCGCTGCGTCGCTTCATGGAAATCCAACGGAGGTGTCGCCAGAGAGGGTGAGAGACAGAGGAGGAGGACCGGGGAGGAAAAGTTTACTTCAATTGTTCAGGGTGATGGGAGAGAAAAACTCTGCAGACGTCGACGTCAAACGGGGCGAAGTTGTTTAAAACGGTGAGAAAACGACGCGTGGGTTCATATCATGTCAGCTTTGGAGTGACGCATGGCGCAATGTGTCCATCTCTGCTGTGTCTGCTGCGCTCTGTGCGGGGACAACCCGCCGATGAGACCCGCACAAACAACCAGGAATCCCGTTAAGAGGCGAGCTGTGGTTCCGTGAGGTCAGAGCAAAACGCAGGCAGGAGGCTCCTGGACCACACACGCTGTAAATCCCGAAACGACAGCTGTGCTGAGGGCTGATCAATAAATACGACGAAACCCCGTCCCTGTGTGAGGACAGCAGCAGACACTCTGAGCCTGAGGACGTTACGGGGGTGTCATTACAGTATGCAGAGCGCACAACCCTCCAAGTCCATGCGGGAAAATCAGTATCGTGTTTCCGTCAAGTTCAGCCCAGCCGGCCCCTGCCTCGCGGGGATCCCCTCTGCAGCCTCAGCTTTCTGCTCTTCTGATTCAGATGTCCGCACGCACTTCCGCCGCCGTGCTCTCCTCTGCCCCACGCAGCTGTCAAACTTCTCCGGTCCGGTCGCCTGTGTGTCCAGCGTCGGTATGAAGCGACGGGGAGAGTCGTGCGCAGGCAGCAGCGGCGGCGGCAGCAGCAGCAGCAGCGGGGAAGCCTACATCAGTTTAAGAGGATCAGGAATGGAGAGGGGGAGGGAGGGAGAGAGAGAGAGAGAGAGAGAGAGAGAGAGAGAGAGAGAGAGAGAGAGAGAGAGAGAGAGAGAGAGAGAGAGAGAGAGAGACCACCCCGTCGTTAAAGGTCATCACTGGTGACGTGACGCGCGGACAAAACTGGCACATTAGTTCATTTTGACCCTTCATTGTATATTACAGTGTATGTACGGGACGAACACACACACACACACACACACACACACACACACACACACACACACACACACACACACACACACACACACACACACACTTCGGGCGCGTACGTTTTCAACACACTGAACAGTACACACAGAAGTACGCACTGTACAGAACCACGTACGGCAGCTCCAAAGGCTCAGTGTAAGACACGCAGCTTCACGTGACTCATGGAGATATCATCACTCCACAACCTGACACAATGACATGATCTGTCCACGAGTGATTTACAAGAGTCCACAGATGACTCTCTCTCTCTACTTGTGTGTGTGTGTGTGTGTGTGTGTGTGTGTGTGTGTGTGTGTGTGTGTGTGTGTGTGTGTGTGTGTGGTTATTCAAGCACAAAACGTGTGTATTGTGCCACCATGCGTATATTCTTGGGAAACACAGTTTTACCTGCAGAAGTGGAGGAAGTATTCAGATCAATAAAGAAAAAAAGTACTAATACCACACAGTAAAAATACTCTGTTCCAAGTCCCACACTGAAAGACATCACTCAGGTAAGAGTTTGGATGTATACTCAGGAAAATGTGCTTAAAGCAGTGAAAGTACTGAACGCAGTAAAATGTTCCCTGTGACTGTTATACTGTTATACTGTAATACTGTTACTGTTAACACTCATGTGTTCATGTCAAAGGGTTTTCCTGCTGGTTGAGCTGGAGCTCATTTATAATGACTCTTCACTCTGGATCAATCTGCAGATCATTTTCTCCATCAATCCATTGATCGATTGGTTTGGAAACATTCTGAAAAGAGTGAGAAATGTGGTCCCAAAGAGCCGAAGTGACGCCTTCACACTGTCTGTCCAGTCAAACCATTCAATAAAGACAGTTGGGACAAATTATTCAGTCAAAACTGAACTGAGGTGGAGTGAAAGAGGAAAGTGGCATGAAAAGAAAAGACTCACCGAAATCTTTTGAAGAACTGAGGAAAATCAAAATGGACTTTGTGAAAACTGTTTTCTGACATTTAAACGACAATTGATGAAAATAACCAGCAGGTTAAATCATGAAATGAAAATTGTTTGCAGTGTTTAATTGAGTGAAACATAATGAAAGCTAACTTTACCACTTTAGGTTGTTTTGAACGGAGTTATTGCTAATGCTAACGTGAGTTAGCCAGGTCATCACGGTAAATTAAATCTGAATAAAAGTTATCTTACACGAAGCCAGAGAAGTTTCTCCAACTGCAGCTGAAATTAAAAAGTTCAAAAGCAAAGAGTGAAACGTGAAAAGGTTAAAAAAAAATTATATGTTTTTCCTTAATTCACGACATTTCTGTGGTAATGCCGAGGCTGCGTAGCTAACCATCGGTTAGCCGTGACGAACTTTAAATAATTGGTTTGAAGGCCAAGGTTAGCTTACCAAGCTAACTGTGGTTAGCTTAGTAGCTAAGTTAGCTCTATGGGTCTGAAATAACCGTAAACGTTTGTTTAAAGTAAAAAGTCAGAAAAGACAAATGGAGTTCAGTGTTATGCCTCTGATCTGATGGACCAAAGCAGGGAGAAGTTCAGGATTCCTACACAATTTCCTTTTCAAAATGCTCATGCTCGATGAAAGCTAGCATTCAAAGCAGAACATTAGACTTACATGTCAGGTCTGGTGTCCATGGACACCCCCCTCTGTCCCTGCCTCCAGTCTGAGCCTCTGACGTCCAGCCTGTGAGGTGAAAAGTCAGTGTAGAACATAATGCTAAAGGTAACGCTAATGCTAACGCTAATGCTAATGGTTTGAGACAGAACACCTGACTGTCCTTAACGGTCGGTTTTTGCCTGTTTGACTGACATCTCTCATGGCTGCATTCCATTCAGGTTCATACTGTCATGCTGGCTCACTCTTGCTGACTGGGACAGTGTTGTTTAGGTTGTAAATGGCTGACACAAACATTTCCTTTCAGGCCTAAACACATCCATTGATAAAATAGTTGAAACAGTTTTAAAGTTTCTTAAATTCATTTACAGCATTAGCTTAGAATACACAGCTTAGTATTCTGGTGGAGTGGAGGCCGGGCGGCTGGTGGAAGAAAGGATGAAGGCGGTGAGAAGGAGAACGACAGCCAGGGAGAACAAATGAAGCAGGAAAGAGGAGGAAGGAGCAGGAGAAGAGTGAGTGCAGCTGGAGAGCGAGAGACCTTTCCAAAGAATAATAAGTCAGACATTTTGACAACACCGGTAGACTTCAAGGCAATTCATCACACCCAGGTGAAGAAACAGTCTTCCGAACTGTCGCCATTAACAAAAGAGGACTTCCACAGGACATCATCATCATCATCACCTGCACACAAAGTCATGATGAGTCTGCACGCTGAGCTCCAGGCGTAACGTCAGAGCAGACTGTCCCTCCATGAAGACAAAACACTGCCATGCTTCAGGCCTTCAAAGCAACAAGAAGACGAGCAGGCAGCAGATGTTCTTCACGTGGTCTGAGAGTCCTCGTCTGGAGAGGTGCTGCAGCTTCACGTCTGACTTTCACAGCTCTGCTGTTTGTCAGTCCACATCTTAATGAAACAGCCTGATCAAAAAAAAAAAAAGTCATCATGTGTTCATCTCCTTCATCCTTCATGTGTTCACAACGTGGTGAACTCGCTCCATCCTCTATGATCGACTGAGCCTTTCCAGGACGCCCTTTTCATACCCAATCCTGATCCTCTCACCTGTTCGCAGTGAGCCTGTTTACCTGTGGAATGATCCAAACAGGAGCGTTCCACATCTTTCAGTCTTTAGCTGCTCCTGTCCCAACTGCAGATTAAAGTAGTTCAAACACAGCAAACACTTGAACGCAGCAGGATCATTAATCCACAAACAGCAGAGAGAAAAACACGTTACTGCAACATTGAGTACTTTTACCATTCATACTTTGAGTATAATCTACTGACAATACAGTTTTATTTACGCAGGGTTTTGAATGCAGGACTTGTACTGCAGTATTTTCACAGTGTGGTATTAGTACTTTAAGTGAAGGATCAGAATACTTCTTCCAGCACTGCTTATGAGTAAAAGGTTCTGAGCAATAAGACACATTTAGGAGCATCAGGTGCTTACTGTAAAGTATTAAGAGCGATCTTTAAGTTTTAAGTTTCTGTGTTTTCTGAGCTGCAACAGCCAATCAGAGACAAGGATTTACCCGACATCTGCCTTCCTGTTCCTTTAATAAAATCATTATATTTCATTCTGTGATCCAGTTTATGTGACGTGGAAAATATCATCACTTTTTAGCAGTTTATCTGCATGAAAGTCTTCATCAATCCAGTAACGTGTGAAATTACAGTCTAATATTTTTCTGACGTATAATGTGCCATGAAACGATATAAAACAGGCAGAAACAGGAAAAAAATATAAAACTAAACTGCAGTAGCAAATAAATTCAGCTGCTGCTGAAAGACAGAGAGCAAATATGTAATGAGAAGAATTCAGTCCCGATAGTGAAGGTGTGGAAAGTGACGTCTTTTAACCCTATTAAGTGTTTACAAGCTGTAGGAAAAGTATTTCTTCAGTCTGTAAAAGTGAAAGATGTTTTTAATCTTTCATTAAGTGTAAAATGTCAGTTTTTTGGAGAACATTTGAGGAAAACCTGCAGGAGAAAGTAGGAGATGTTATTCACTGCTGCTCGATGGAGCGAGACGCCGTGCTGAGAATCACGTCTTTGTCCGTCTCTCAAATAACTGTGACGTGTAGGAAGAGGACATGAAATCAGAGCAGTGTTTGTCTCTGTCCTCTGAGTCACGTCAGTGATCAATGCTGTGCTGCCCTCTTGTGACTGATTCAAGTAACAGCACATCAAACATCACTGAGACGCTTCATCCATGCCTAACAGAAACAGCTTATCTCTAAGTTTACTTTCCTTCCTGTAACGTACTGATGGTGAAGAACAGCGTTCAACATGCAGCCAAAAGACAAACTGATGCTGAAGAGTTACAAGAAGGTGGAAAGTGTTTTATTATGAAAGTCGAGCTTCTTCACTGAAGTGTGACGGACACAGTCTCATTCAGCGTTTACAACGGTTCAAACAGATTTACAAACAGCACAATCTCTTGTAAAATTGTGGATTCCATGGCTCTGAAAGGCTGCTGTGGCATGAAAGACAGACTTTTCGCTTCTTACTGAGCATGACTTCAGGCTGGAAACGGCCGACACAAACATCATGTGCAGATCTGCGTTCAGGCTCCTGTTCAACCCGAAGAACACGTTCGTCTTTCTTAAACTGGCTTTTCGTTTTCAGTTTTCATCCAACAGCAGCAGGTTACGGTTTCCAACCAGAACGATCATCAACAAACAAACCCAAACACACACACACACACTCCAAACAGCGAACGCAGCTTCTTCACAGCTTCCTGGAATCTGTTGCTGATTGTCTGACGCAGGTTCAAAAAAGTTCAAACAGCGAAACGTTGGTTTCAAGTTTCCAACACGTCTCGCTTTGGTGCAGTGAACGTGCTTTTGACAGCATGAGTCAGAATAACTGTTCAATACTGGCTGTGCTGTCGACCCGTAATGATGACACCCACCGAGGGTCAAAGGTCGACGGTTCAGTGATGAGGTAAACAGAAAAACTCACTCTCCCACCTCACGCTGAAACCTCGTACGCAGCTGATCATGACATCACAGCGTCACACATCAAAACTAAATGTTCAAAACTCCTGACCACCTGATCACCTGACCACCTGCGCTCTGTTCAGTCTTTCATAATTACTGATCTGACAGCAGCGGCTGATGAGAAACAATAAAGCAAATGAAGTTTCGAGCAGCACGAGATGTTCACAGCTCCTCTGAGGTCTCAGTCACGTCTGATCTTTCCTGACTTTACGCTGCCTGTTGGCTCACGTTCGTGGATTATTAGCGCTGCTTCCAGTGTGTGTTGAGGTGAGAGCTCCTGTTTGAGCCTCTAAATTTCTAAATCTCACCTGCACAAATCGCTGTGGAAAATGAATAAAAAAAATAAAGTTTTTTGTGTTTTTTTTAAACCTTTTAGAGGGACACTTCTGTCCACCAGCATCATCATGAATGCAGCCACTGACTGAGAGCTCTGCAGCTTTTCTGTCCTCAGAAACTGAAACTTTTTTTAATGAATAATCGAGTGAGATTTTCAGTCATGTGACGCTCGACCTGCTCAGGAAGGACGCAGGGCCTAAAAGCATGAAACCAACAACAGAACAAAAACTCACATAAAAGCTGTCAACTCCGATAAAGACAAGCTAAAATAAATTAAATCAAAAAACAGTCAAAATAACTTACTGAGAACGAAATGATGCGACTGACTGAAAACAAATGAAACGCTGTTTTTCCTCATCGAAATTGACTTTTTGTGAGGAAATCCTGAACAAACGGAGAAAGAGGCTCATGCTGACTCTGAGCCTTTGTGCACATCCAGATATTAAAAGCAGAACAGACAGTTTCCTGTCTGCTCCTTCGTGAAGAGGTGGGCTGTTGTTTTATTCTGTGCATAGAAACATGAAGATATCTGTCATATCTGGAAGCAGAAGAGAAGAAATCTGGTGAAGGAATCACGTCTTGACATGTCCTTCAGCTTCTGTGAGCGCTCGCTGTGTCCGAGGACCGGACGTGTCTCACTGGTGTCCAGTTTTTATTGCTGTAAAATGAGGATCCGAGGCTCCACACTGGTCACCGCCTTTGAGTTTGTATTTGGTTTTAGCTGCGATCATTTGAGAAAAATACAATACGTATGAAAGACTGCTGCGCTGTGGAAACAAGAGGAGTTATTCTGTGAGTCCCACCAGAGAGTGGGTCCAGTGGATCAAACAGAATTTCATTTAAACTGGAGGCTTTAAGCGCCGTGACTGTCAGATGAGTCCAGCTCCCTCAGTGGTTTGGTTGGTTGGTTGACGGTCGGTGAATTCACCGTGAGCACAGTCAGGAGACGGAAACGTTCGGTAACAATGAAGGAAGTTTCCTCTGCAGCAGAGCAAAGTTCCGACTTCCTTCCAGTCGAGGCAGAGAGCCACGTAAACACCACGGGCGTATTTCATCCACGGAGGAGGAGGAGGAGGAGATTCACGTCCCCTCTCAGGTCAGGAGAACCATCGGTCGCTGAGGGCCTGGAGGATCTGAGTCTCATCATCAGACGGTTCTGGGTCTGCAGCATGAGGACACACAACGACACAACAACACAGCTTACAGCTGATTCCAGAAAAGTCTCGACGTCCACTCAAACTGAGTCATGTGATCTGCTCAGGTGGCGTGTAAGCAAACTTCAGGATTTTATGACGGTACAAAGATGATTTCAGCTTCAATCCAAATCTAAACTACAGTTAAGTCAATCTGCTGCTGTGACCTGACGAGGACGTGATGTCCTAAACCATGAACAAGCATGTGACCTGGCGTGTGTGCCGTGCTGTGTTCGTGTTTAATCAGGTCCACGTTAAAAAGTCTGTGAGTGTCATTAGCATTGATCACACGAGGCTGAGATAGGTTTGATTAATAATGCTCACAATCAGTTACGTCATCAGGGTCAGTGGATCATGTGGGTCCATGTGGTGCTGATGATGCAGGATGACATCACTAAAACCGACCAATGAATGAGCCCAAACGACATCGTGGTTTGTCCTCTGACTTGAAATCAGCGTGAAGACGAAACACAGCTCCAAGGTCAAATGAGCCGAACCTCAGGTGTGAAAGTGTGTGTGTGTGTGTGTGACCTGACACGGTGTGTGTGTCCGTGTGTGTGTGTGTGTGTGTGTGTGTGTGAATGGCTATCACTCCTGACGAGTCGTAAAGCTCTCACTGTGGTCAGTCAGAGCAGAGAGGTGCGATATGAACGCAGTCCATTCGCCATGAACCAAACAGCTGACTGACAGGCGGCGCTCTGACTCACAGTTTGGGTTGTCGGGGTCAAACGAGTCCGATCCGTCATCGCTTCTGTCTGAATGGTCCGAGTCGTCCGAGTCGTCGTCGTCGCTGTTGTCGTCGTCGCTGTTGCCGCCGAGCAGATCTGCGATCTGAGGGGAGGAGCGAAACAACCTTCACTGGAGACTTTTCCTTCACTGTAAAACCCACAAAGCAATCAGTCAGTGAGATTTAATACCTCCTCATCTGTGGGAGAGTTGGGCTGGTCTCCGTCCTCCGGGTCCTCGTTATTGGCCAGCTCCTCTATGAGCGGGTCTGTGTCCAGATCGTCGTCGTCGTCGTCTTCGTCGTCGTCTGTGTCTGAGGAATCATCATCGTCCTGGTCTTCGTCATCCTGGAAGACATTCATGACATTCATTAAAAACCACATGAACTATTTTGATCTGGATAGAATCTCTGTTCATATTCAGCTCATCTGTATTCATATTTGGACATCTATACTCATCTTTTGGAGTCACTTCCTGTCCTAATCATGTCAAACTCTGTAATGTCCCTGTTTGTGCTGCATTCCTTGATCATAAATGAGTCTCAGCTTTCCAGCGATGTACAAACTTAAACGGACGGCCGTTAAAATGACCTTTGAGACCAAACCGTGGTCAGCTCCGTGCGTCTCACCTGATCATCATCGTCTCCTTCTTCTGGCAGCTTCTGTCGTCCCACCTCGTACAGACGACACACCGTGTCCAAGCTCACCGTGTCCTGGTTCTACGCAGAGAAACACAAACCAGTTCTCAGGTTTCAGGTTCAGGTTTTCTTTCAAATCTTAAACTGGACTAAAAAACAAACAAACAAATCTGATTAAACTGCTTATGTTTATGAAAACAAGCAGCAGCGAATTAACTCATCCATGAGTTTATCAGCAGAAAATCAATCAGCATCGATTCGCTCGCTGACGAGCCTCAAGCAGAGTACCTCAATGACAGCCAGGTAGCAGTCTTTGGTGTCGGTGCAGAGGTCAAAGATGTTCCTCTTTACATCCACCGTGGCTGAAAAGAAGAAAATCAAGGTCAGAGTTAGAAACTAAGGCCAAGGAGAATTAAAAGGTTCGACCACTAGGAGTCAGCAAACACACTCAGGAGCTTTACAGCTGTTCTCCCTGTTTAACACACGTCCCTCATTTACAGACTGAAAACCCCAAACGGTCAGTTCAGGTGATTTCAGTATGCTGGAACAATGACACGTCTGCAGCCAACCAATGAGCTTTCTGCAGCAAACAGGAAGTGCAGCCTACCAATGGGCTTGTAGTCCGTAGCATCGAAGGTCCTGAAGGACGAGCCGAAGGGACTCTTCATCTGTTGGTCCATGGCATCGTCCTCATCGTCAGCTTGCAGCATCGCTGTATAAACGAGTGCGTGTGGGAGACAGACCATAATATATAACTCACTGTACAACGTCCACGAAACACACACGCCTCCACCTCCACCTCCACCTGTACGTACCTCCATACATGATGGTGGCGTTGCTGTTGAAGACCAGCCTGCACTGGTCCAGGGCAGGGACAGTGTGCAGGAGGTGGAATGTCCTCAGGTCCCACTGAGAGCTGCTGTCAAGTCAGACGAGTGCAGGACAACAAAGGACGCTCACTAACCCACTGCTCAGACACTGATCAATCACCTGATCGAGCGCATATCGCTGCCTAACAACCGTAAACAACACGGTAAATATTAAAGTTCAAACATGAGGAAACTGACAAACCTCCACAAAACAAACCGGATAAAACGTGTTGATGAGTCTCAGTGGACTCGTTTTGTTACCTTTGGATTTTGGCTAGCTGTTTCCCTCTATTTCCCGCCTTTATGCTAAGCTAAGCTAACCAGCTGCTGGCGGGAGCTTCATATTGACTGAGCACTATCAACCTCATCAACTTCCTCCTCCCAAAAACTGTTCATTTAAATGAAGCTCTGCTCTCAACAAGGCGCCGCAGGACAAAGCAGAGTCTCCTCTAACATCTGAGGAAGTGTTTCCATTGAGTCAGAGGAGGAACAGGAAGTGAATGTTTTGCTCTTTAAAAGGTGAGCGTGGCTGCAGAAACAAACAGGTGTAAAGCTGACGTTTACAGCTCAGATCTCAAAGAGCGCCACCATCAGAGGATACAATCTCAGTGTTGATGATGACCTCCAGGCCGTTGGGATGGAAAACGCCGCTGATGTTCATGTTGAACTTGTCAAACTTATGGATGGCTCGCGACGCCCGCACGTCCCACAGCACGCCGTCGTTCAGCACCAGGTCGTCGGTGGGGTTGAAGGTGGCGCAGTTCCTCTTGTAGTTGTTGGCCAGGGCGGGGTCGTTCAGGGTCAGAGTCTTCTGTCCCGTCTGGATGTCGTAGATCTGCAGCGCACAAGAACATGTGACACGCTCATGAGAAAATCCTTAAACCAGAGAAGAACATTCAGTGAAATAAAAGCACGTACGTGAGCGACTTGGTCCTCGGTGCCGATGACTCTGTCCTGAGAGAGTTTGCTGAACTCCACGTAGTGATCGTCTGCGAACGAGTTCCTGCAGGAGAAGCAAACACTTCAAACACCGCGTCCACACGCTGTGAGGAACATGGACTCTGAGGCTCGTGTGTGTGTGTGTGTGTGTGTGTGTGTGTGTGTGTGTGTGTGTGTGTGTGTGTGTGCTGTACTTCTTGCTGAAGACTCCGTCCATGCTCCACAGAGCAGACAGGGGGAAACTCCAAGAAGCACAGGTGAGCAGCATCTTCCCATCCTGAGAAACGACATTTAATCAAAGCTTTTCCACTTAAAACCATAAAATACGACCTAAAAACAGAGAAATCAGTTCTCAGATGCAGCTGAAACACACAACACCAACTTCATCACTCTCTCAATGAGTGTCGCTCATCTGGTTTTAGCACAAACTGCTGTAAAAAGTCAGTTAAAAAGAATGATTTATCCTTTCTGAGCGGATTATCTAAACATAAAAGAACCGCTATGAAAGCAGCTTAATGAGCAGAATCAAGGATGGAAATCATTAAACCTGCAGGAAACTAGAAGGCAGCTCTCATATCACACACGGTCAATCAATCTGCAGCTTTAAGAACACAGAAGACGTCCTTCATCATCATTACTTGATGATAAAAACTGTTATTTCATTTGCTCCCAACCGTCCACCACAGTGATGTGTGTGGAAACGTACCCGGGAGGGTTCCAGGTGTGTGATGGCCGACGTGTGGCAGGTGTAGTTGGCCACCTCCTCCCCGGAGAATACATTATAGAGTTTGAGGCGACCCGAGCAGGTTCCCAGCATCAGGAAACGCTCGCGGGCTGAGAAGGCACAACAGGTGAACCCGCTCTCGTCTCCGTCGCCCTCATGAAAGACCGATATCGGACGAAACCTGAGGGAGCAGCGGAAAAATGATGAACTGGGTCTCATGTAGTTCGCTCAAAGATGAAAGAGCCACAGACGCAGCCTGCCTCAGGTGAGGAGTTACCTGCTGAATATCAGATGTCGATCCTGACACCCTCTGTCCACGCCTCCGTATTTGGGGTACAGCATCCGGCTCCCCAGGCGGGCGGTGAAGTTGAGCGGCGCCTGTCGCCTCTGCTTCGGCTCGGGGCAGCGGTGGGGGGTGAACAGAGAAAAGGGGGGGCAGGTGGCGACGGGGTTGGGGCAGCGGGCGTGCTGCTCCCTCAGGTACTCGGTGATGATGCTGTCCAGGTTCGGGGGGGATGGAAGGTGGGGCTCCAGCTGCTTCTTCATGGCTGGAGTCTGACGGAGCGAGAAAAAGGTGATTTTATTCACAAACAGTCAAAAGAAATCAGAGCCAAAAGGTGAAAAATGATTGTAATGATCATCTGATTAATTTTGTGTCAATCCAGGAACTGATGGACAGATTCAGTCGGACTGAAACGTGTGTGACTGACCTGGATGAAAGCGCCATGGTCAGACTTCTGCTTCAGAGCGCGAAGTTTTCTCCCTGAGCCGCAATGAGCCACCGGGCGCTCCCGCGTGAACGAAATCCGGCCAACCGGGTGCGAGCCCTGCCCATGAGGTCCGTGATGAGGGGTAAGAGAGGGGAGGGCGGAGAAGGAAGAGGAGCACGACAAGTGAGGGATCCCCAGGGAACGAGAGGAAGTGGGCGTGGAAGAGGAGGCTGCAGCTGTTGAGGAGACAGGAGAGGATCCGACATGGCCGACGTTACGAGACGCGATCCCGCCACTGAACCGGCAAGTCCTGGCAATCACTGAGGAGGAGGAGGGGGGAGGCGTGGCGCAGGAGGAGGAGCTCGGGCAGAGGGATAAGTACGGGTAAACGGGTAAGTTCGCCTCCTTAACGAGTGTCGTCGCCGTGTCGTGGAGCCCTTTCACCATCAGGTGGTTTCTGATCAGAATGAGGAGTTCCTTCTCAGAAAAGGTGATCAGCGAGTGGGCGACCACGTTGGCCCTCTGCAGGCGAGCCAGGGAGACGTCGGTGCCCATGAGGAGAGGCTTCCCCGACACTCGCTCCGTCAGCTCGGCGGCATACCGGCAGAAACGGACGTGCTCGCTTCGTTTGTCCTGCAGCACCGGCTCTTTCATTAGCTACGAGGTAAAAGACAGAACAACACGTGTGGGAGATGATGAGTCATACTTCTGGATGTGGTGTGCAGAAAATCCCACATTTCAACTTGTGGACGGCTGCTGTTAGCATGTTAGCCATGCTAGCTCCCACTGCTTATGTTCTAACCGCTCTATTTCTGTCCCGTCTGCTTTTGGCCACACCAAGTGATTACATTTGACATTCGTAAAGATTCTGGTCTGACTGCAGCTTCAGAGTCTTATTTAGCATGTTAGCATGCTAACAAGCTTACATTTGCTAACTATTCTAAACGCAAAGTACAACCATCTGGCTATTGTTGAGATGTTTCAGTGTGGCCCACAGCAGACTGACACTGTCCCCCCAGGAGTCTCTAAAAAATCTTCACTTGTTCTTTTCCTTTGCTGAAACTCTCAACAGACAACACGAAGCATTCATCCTCAGCGCTCGTGTTCGTCAGTGTTCTAACTTTGAGGGGTGATCTCGCGCTCACCTGTTGAATGTGGCTGCTGGTGAAGAGCGGCAGTTTGCTGATGATTTGTCTGATCGCAGAGCTGCGAGACAGTCCAACCAGAGCCTTGCAGGCCAGACCACGGATCAGGTCCGCGTCAGTGATGGGCATCTTCACCGACAGCAGGGACAGCAGCACCTGGGGGGGACAGACATGACAGTGTGGGCCAGTCCGTGATACAGAGGATGGAGGAACGAAGCATCCACACACACTTTTATAGAAACGTTTTTATCTTTATGTACATTTTCCTGTATTCATTCTCACCTTTATACCGTTGTTGTTCTGCACTACTTGCCACATGTGGGCCAGCACTCTGTTGTGAGGAGTGGGGGGATGCTGGGGGTGGAGGGACAACCTGAGGGGGGAGACGGCAAAAGCAGCTGTGGTGTTGAGGCTCTGGTCCGGAGCACACACACAGTTTATGATGACCTGCGGCGGGACGGGGGGAGATGTTGGTGGAGACAAAAAGCTGATGTTGTTTCTCTTCAGTACTTTTATTTGATAAACTAATGGACGGTTATATTGTTATTAAACTGGTGACAATGTGGAGAGAAACAAATCTTTTTTCTCCTGTATGATCAGTGTCACAGCTAATTTCATCATTCACAGCGTGGAGACACATAACTCTACAAGGTGAAGAGTCTGCAGACATGCTAACAGTCAAATGTCAACCTGCTGGTCCTCAGGTAACGTAACTGGACCACAGTGAAGGACAGACTGACAGGTGGACACACGGCCATGTCGCCAGTGCTGCTGATTGAAGCTGCTCACCTGCAGCGCAGACTTCTGGATCTCAGCATCATTGGCAAACACTTCTCCCTCTGCGACACCCAGAATGATGCTCATACCTGCAGCAGACAGAGGACACACACTGAGGGACATCCGGGACAAAAGATGCGAAGGCTGAAAGTGAAAACAGAGTTTTACTGACCCACAGTGGACACAGACGACCTGGTTTCATCCAGAACGTCAACAGTGTCCGCAAGCACCAGCTGGACTTTAGGGACCACCATCAGGATTGCCAGGATGTCCAATGCATAGCGCACTGTGTCACTCCTGGACAGACAGATGGACACACAGAGAGGGAGACACGTTCACACAGTGAACAGAGGTTTCCTTCACAGGTCACTTCTGCATGTGTCTGACATGTCTGTCACCACCTCCTGACAGCATATTTCCTGTGGGTGTGTCTTTACCTTCCATAGTACGTCCTCCAATCACAGGCGGCTGAAATGAGCTGCAGCATTAAAGGGACACAGGACAGTTTGTAGAAGATCTCTACTGGTTCCCAGTGGAGCTGAGGAGGCCCACAATTGATGAGAAACTCCATCATCTCAATGACCTGCTCTCTGGTGTATGTATAAGCCTGGAAACACACACACACACACACACACACACACACACACACACACACACACACACACACACACACACACACACACACACACAGAGGGTATGTATTTAAGATAAGAAGATGAACACACACACAAACACGTCTGTGCAAACATGATGATGATGATGATGATGATGATAAATAGACCAAATACCTTGTAAAATGGCTGCTGGGGAACGCCGCCGCCTCCCTCTGATGGGTGCAGGGACTGTTTGACCTGTTCAGCCTTAACGGCCAGGTGAGCCTCGAAGTACCTGAACAATAAAGAGACCTGCTCAGTCCAAAGTGTTCGCAGCTGCAGGTGTGCGTGAGGCAGCCTGTGCCAAGCTGCAGGCGTCTGCATGTCGCCACAAAGGAAGCTTAAGACGTTCACACTTTTTTGTAACGGCAGCATGAAGCAAACGAAGATCAGTTTGACCAAAACAAGGACAGACATTAAAGTCTGACAGTGACTTCAAACCTTGACGGACATTTAACCACACACACCTTTTTAAAAGCACGACTGGATTGTGGCCTTAACACCCCAAATTTACATCCACTGACTCACAGACAGGTTATCTGCACACCTGTACCCACCCACCCATCCTTTGTGTTACCTGCGCAGGGCCATGCAGGTGTGTTTGGCGGTCTGTCGGCTGGAGAAGACCTGGTCATCACTCATCACGGACACCTCGCTCTCTGTGTTCAGGATCTCCAAAGTACTGATCTGCAGGGAGAGAAGGAGCCTCGTCACGGCGGTGCCATCGTTCATTTAACGGAAACATGCTCATTATTGAAAATGCAGCCTGAAGCAGATGAAGGGTTCGCTCTGACCAGGTTGACCAGCCTGCGCAGGCCGTCCTGCAGGTCGAACAGCTGCAGCACCGCCCTGAAGGAGAAGGAAATGGAGAAGAACATGGTGGCGTGGCAGACGCCTGAAGCGTGGGAGGACTCCAGCAGCCACAGGGCGTAGGACACCACATCGGACAGCACGCCGTCTGCGAGCGTGCACACCTGCAAACACACACGGCAGAGGTGAAGATACAAAGGCAGAGTGTGTGTGTGTGTGTGTGTGCGTGTGTGTGTGTGTGTGTGTGTGTGTGTGTGTGTGTGTGTGTGCGTGCGTGCGTGCGTTCACCATACCCTCTCCATAGCATCCTGATTGTACGCCAGGTAGTAGAGGCAGAGCGAAACCCCGGTCGCTGCCATGGACGGCCTCGGGATCTGCAGGAGCTTTTGGACTCCTCCGTGAGCGATGAACTCTGCTGCAAACTTCTTGTGGAGGAGCAGCGAGGCGAGATACTGATGAGAGACACAAGAGACAAAGACACAGCTGTGAAGAAGAAGAGTGAAGAACAAACAGATGCTGTTCACAGCACACCACGGCTGGAACGAACCATTATTTTCATTTTTCTCTATCAATCGATTTGTTGTTTGGTCTATAAAATGTTAGAAAACAGTGAGAAACGTTGATCAGTGTTTCCCAGAGCCCAGGATGACGTCCTCAGTCCAAAGATACTGAGTTCACTCTCACAGAGGACTCAAGAAACCAGAGAACATTGAGAAGCTGGAATCAGAGAATTTAGACTTTTCTTAAAATGACTCAAAATAGTTGGTGATTAATTTGATAATTGAAAACTGATTGATCAATCGTTGTAGCTCTCGAGGAAAACAAAGCCATGACAGAAATGCGTTATCAAAGATCCAGAAAGAGAAATCTGATGTTAAACCAGGAACTCTGAATCTCCAGAGACGATGTGACGCGTCGTGTAACTGAGTCCCACTGAGGCAGCACATCAACTCAAAGCTGACGCAGACTTTTTTTTTAATTTGTCTGCAAAATAACACAAAACAAAGCTCAGCTGCTATTGGACCGACGTCACCGTCAGTTCTAGCTGCTGGGCCCGAAATCACATGCAAACAGTGAATGTTAAAGCGTGCAGAGGACGAGAAAGATACTCAAGACCTTTTTCAATGAAAGACTTTTTAATATCTGCTTCAACTCTCGTGCCAGCGTCTGCCCCACCCACAGAGGTTCAGCTTATCCTTCACACACAGACGTGTTCCTCTGCGGGGGGGGGTCAACGAGACCCTCCATGAACGACTGTTTGACCGCTTTAAGGCTCAATCTGTAATAACGTTTTTACAAAGATGACTGAAGGGTTCGATTTGAAAGGACAAATCCAGCAAAATAGACAAAAGACAGATGTGTTTAATGCTGTTTTTAGAAACTCACCTGATGTAAACATTTTCTGTCTTTTACTTTAAAGCATCCAGAGTTTACTTATTAAAGTAATGAACCAACCAACTGGATTAAACAGGAAGCAGCCTGAACAGATGGAGCTTTGTGGACAACAGTCTTACCAGGAGGGCATCGAAGGTCAGCTGGACGTTTTTCGTCTGCCTGAGGTCGATGTAGTTCATCAGCAACGAGCGGGTGTCCAGCTGCATGAAGACAGCCAGCAGCTGCAGCAGAGACAGAGATCATTGGATTAACAGTGAGAGTAAATGAGAGATTAAAAGATGGAGGTGAAGACTCCTCTGCAGTCTGAGAGGAAAGAGTCTGCGCTGATATCTCAATCACACGTCATCTGAAATACTGCTGTCCATCTTTGAATTATTTCAGGATTCACGAGGAGCAAGCGGTGTTTGTTGGAGCCTCACCTCCTGGTAATCTCCGAGCGGAGTCAGATACTGCAGGATGAGCCTCTGCTCCATGGCCGGGCTCAGCGGGGAAAGGCGGTAGTCGGAGCCAATCATCACCGAGCTCATCTCAGACCAGGAGGAGCTGTTGGCCGGCTGCTCGCTGGAGTCGTTTCTCTCCGCCTCCTCCTCGGTCCTGAGGGACGAGGAGGTGAAGTTGAGTTTCTGCTTAGCCTTCCTCCCGTTCTCCTTCACTGCCCGTCTCCTCCCTGCTCTTCCTCCCTGCCTGTCCTCCGTCTCCCTGGAGGCAGGGTCCGGGCTCGCTTGATAAATGAAGTCTGGAAGCAGTCGAGTGGAGCCAGATCCGCCGCCGGCTTTCAGGGCTGAACCGAGCTGTGACAAAGGTTTGGAGCTGGCCTTTGACACCGACCTGCTCCTCTCTCCCTCCTCTTCCTCCCCTTCCGTCTTGTCTTGCTGGGCTGTCGAGGTGCTTGAGGTTTGGCTTGTTTCAACCTGAGGGTCCTGAGGTAGATTCTGGGGCCTCTTGGCCTCTTCAGTTTGCAGCTCATGCAGGCGCTGAATCATGATCGGGACCTGGACGTCCAGAGGAAAGAAGCCTTGTGGGTAATCGTACTTTAAGCTACAGCGGCGGCTAACATGCTAGCTGTATTTAACCTGTTTGTGTGTCCATGTGTGTGTGTGAGACCCACCAGCTGAGCGTTCTCCTCTCGGTAGCTCGCCGCCACTTCCTGGTTGCTCATGGCTCTGGCCAGCAGGCCCGTGGCGTAGACGCACAGCGGTCGCTCTGCTTCACGAGCCCAGGTGAACATCTTCTCGACCAGACCTTCCTGTCTCACACGGACACACAGAGATGATTCACTCTCAGCCAATCAAAGAGCAGTAAAGAAGCTTTATAGTGCAGTTTTCATACTTTAAGCATCTTAACTTCTGAACCACCTCTGAATGAAAATGAGCTGAAAATAGATCCTTGTTTTGTTCTCATCAGACCTTTTGATCATTCTTGTGGCTTAAAATGATAAATCAACTATAACTGCAGCATTTATATGGAAATTCCCTCTTTTACGTCAGTTATTATCCTGAATGTTTCCTCTTCCTCGTAGCATTAATGCTCATCACCATCAAACACCTGCTGCACAGGTGCTCACTCTGTCTGCTTTTTTAAATTCTCCTTCATGCTGCATCATCTGACATGAAAAGTCCACGGCTCGTCCTCTGAAGCTGTACCTTCTCTTGGAAGACGACGGCGGTCTCCAGGCCCGGCATGATGTTCTGAAGCAGACGGCAGGCGGCCGTGTTGAGGTCCAGCTCTCTGCTGGTCATGACGTATGTGTCTAAGAGCTGGAGAACACACACGCAGAACAAATCAGAGCCCGTCATCAGTCATTCAGAGAATATATGTCGGTTGTTTATTTCTAATCTGTTTTCATAGTTTGAAGTGAAACAAAACAATAGTTCAGTCTGATTATTAACTGCTAATGAGACCTTTTCTTTACGGCTGTTTAAGTTAAGTCATAGTGAGTAAACTGTGAGTGAAACAAACGATCAGCAGAAAAATCAAGTCCCCATTTTGATAATTTACCAATTTTTAATGTAATTCAAGCACAGGTGAACACCATTCTCTGTTTCCAGGTTCTTTAACGTGAGGATTTGCTGATTTTCTCTGTTTTATATGAGTATTGTATAAAATGAATATTTTGGGGTGTTCACACTCAAACCACACGCTGAACAAAGGATGCAGCAGTCCTCACCGCATTAGTGAAGTCATCGTTCATAAACAGCATCTTCAGCAGCTGTCCCAGCATGCAGTCTGGGTCTGCCCGGCCTGCAAAGTCACACAGGCGTCAGGAACTCAACAGCCAATGAGAGCAGGAGCTTCAGCTCAGCTCAGTCACAGGACAAAAGTTAAAAGCGTGTTTCTGATGCTAACCTGGATGACGGTCATCGAACGGATCAGGGTCTGCTTTGTGATACTCTCCCGTCTCCCGTTCAAGCAGCTCAGATATTCTGCAGAAATCAAAGAGACGCAGTCACCTCCAGGAAAAACATCCAGAGACATGAAGACGTTACGTCCAATAAAACAAACCACTGCTAACTTTGTGAGGATGGACAACAGCTGCTCTGTGGTGCCCTGCTGCGCTTCTTCCCATTCATCTAGCAGCGCGGCCAGATCCGCCTTAACGTCCACGGCCATGGCTACTGCCATGGCGGCCGACACGGCGGCCGACAAGGCGGACGACAGGACAGCCGACACGGCGGCTGATGGTTCTTCTTGCGGGGAAGCCATGGCTGCCTGGAAGACAGAAGGAGGAGTGGAAAAATTAAAAAAAAAAAAAAAAAAAAAAAAAAAAAAGAGCCTGAGAGAGAAATTCACACCTGCACACAGCCAGCCAATCACAGCATGAAGTATACTGACGCCTTCACTCTTAAGGTAATTAGTCAAGTCAGAAAAAATGAGGCATAAGATGAAAAGATGATAAAAACCCTGCGACGTTAGAAAAAAAAACAGGAAAGGGATTTATTTACTTTCAAAATAAAATAATGCAATCATGTGTTCTGCTGTGAAATGAATGATTCTATCATTTGGTCTGTTAACGGCTGATCGTATCCTGATATCAGCAAGTATCTTTGTTGATTTTGCAGCTTTTCTTTCAGCCACATCCCTGAGCTGTACCTGGAGACTCACCTGTATCATAACACCAGTATGACCACGCTGTGTCTTCTGTGATCACACAGTGTCTCTTCTGATTAACAAAACTCACGGCTTATTGAAAGCTGCTGGGACAGTTAGAGGTGCAGCAATAACTTAATATTAACGGGAGTTTCGTGGAGACAGAAACACACCTGAAGAAGAGGCTCCACAGACCTTCACCTTGACCTGATCCCTGTGTGATAACCTTTGACTCCTAATACTCACCAGCAGTTGTCTGGCTGAGGCTCGACGCTGAGACATTACAGAGCAGCTTGTCTCGGATATTGTGAGAGATTATCAGGGCTGAAAACGCCTCCTTGGTGCGTGAATCCACTCCAACAGGTGGCCTCTGCCCAGGACAGCTGGCTCATCAGCCGCCGCTAAATGGACACTTTGTGCTCCGCGCGTGAGCTCAGCTAACGCGGCAAGACGGTTAGCGAAGTGGACGTTAGCTAACAGCTAAATTCACGGCGGTTCAGTGTCTCTTAGAGCTAAAGGACACACGGTCCTCCTCCCTCTGGTTCACGTGAAGGCGAGCTAAGATGGGCAGAGGCCCGCGGAGCAGAGGGAGGAGCGGGAGCAGCAGGTTGACAGTCAGTCGCCTCATGTCAGACACAAACAGCTCCAGCTAGCAAGACCACCGTGTTTTAAAATGACACACTCACCCGAACATGAGCCTCTCTGCGCCGCTTCTCTCACTTCAGCTCGTCGCTGTCAGAAGTTCAGCTGAATTTACCGGAAAGGAGCAAATGAAACAACGCTGACATTAAACCTTTAGGGAAATAAAAAGTTTCACGTTTATTTTCAAACTTCTCCCGGTGGCTGCACGCGACGTCAACGGACGACAGGCGACGTTCGATGACGTAGGACGTCGAAACGCCTGATGGGACTTGTAGTTAAAAATTGCAGTAAACATGTTTTCTTTCAGTTTAGCTTATGTATTACAGCGATTTATTAGTAACAAATAAGATGTATTTTTCAAACCTAAAACAATCTTAAGAAAAGCTCATATTCATTTTCAAACAAAACAAATGTTTTAACCTCAGAAGAGTTCAGAAATTAACATTTGCTTACTCTGATTTTCAGGCTCTCCAGTCTTGCACATCACTGGTGGCTTTCTGCAACTGCTATCACAAAAATTCAGCAGCTCATGTTGGTGGTTTGGGACCATCCATCTTCCTCGTTGTCTCAGGTCTGGGTCTTCCTCTGGTGGTCCTCCACCCACACCTTGACTGATTGATCATCCTGCACCTGAAGCTCACAGCAGATGACCTGACCGCAGTCCTCTTTGGTCCGGTCCCGGTGGTGTCATAAACCGCATTCAGTGCTTTTTTTCTAGTTTCATTTAGGCCATCCTCGCCTTGAACTTCAGCTCAGCCCTCGTCGGCGAGTCTCTCTGCGGTTGTTGAGTGACAGCCGGATGAGTTGATCTTGTTTTTATGAACCCTGCATCCCTCTGCCAGTTAAGACAGAACTTCATCCATATTTTCCTCCTTTAAGACTCAAAGATATTCTTTGATTCCACTTACTTTTGAGGTACAAGCACTGTTTCTGCCACCCAGCTGATCCTGGGACAGTGATGACCACAGCAGTGGTTTTTATACTTTCCTCATGAAATCAGATTTGGTTCATGTGATCTGATAAGTGCCTTATTAACTTGAACCTGACTGGGATTTGATCAGATGCTCTGTATTCCTACTTCTGTTCAGATTAATGATCAATATCTGGAATAATTAATGATAAACCTTCATCGTGTATGAGACCCACACACCTCCCATCAGTGGTGAACAAACCAGTGCAAAAGTCTGTTTTCACTGAAAAAACTCATCAGTTTATTCCATCAGCACAACCTGAATGTTTTGGCCTGCACCTGCTTTCAGATGCTTGTTGAAAAAAAAACCTGCCCTACCAACAGAGCAGCCACACTCTTTATTTACAAGGTTACATGAACCACATTAAAACAGTTAAGCCGTCATATCAAAAGCAAGAACACGCGAGCTGCCGGCCTCCTGCCAGCAGGGCTCCTACATGTCCCACCTGAACGCTGTCCCCTCAGAACGATGTCCCTGAAAGTTTCACTCAATGCTCAGAAGCAACAGATCATGAAAAACATCATCAGCTGCAGCCCTTAAATCAACATTATTGATCAGTTGCATCAATGCTAGCTTTACGTTTCCACGTGTGGAGGAACCCTGCGGCTCAGCTAGTGCGTTTTCAGCTTGTCTCCAAACAGCGTCATGAAGAGTCCATACAGGAACCCCCCCACGAGGATGAGCAGGGTGCTCGATACGGGGCCAAACGCCAGCAGGGCTCCGCACATGTAGAGGAGCAGCAGCAGCAGCATGGTCCTGTAGCTGGCCAGCGGGCGCAGGCTCAGCCTCGCCTGCCGGTTCCTCTCCAGCGTCCGCCGCGACATTGGGCTCTGCTTCAGCTTCGCGCTGGAATCCGCGTCCGCCAGGAAGTGACGACCCAGACGACCCAGGAAGTCTGGACGCAAGCAGAGCGCGTCCATGTGCCCTCCGAACTGTGGAGGACAACAGCAGAAAAATCCGAATCTGTCTTGACCTTTTTAAATATTAACTGTCCATTATTTACATCAGGATCACATCATTTTATTAGACTTCAACACAAGAAAACAAGTACAGCAGAGCTACCTCTGTAACATCAAACCAATGAGCTGAAAGACACTGAAACGCTCCAGTGAGCTGAGGAGGACTCACCCTCTCATTGACCAGACAGGAGATCCTGTAGAAGAGCCTGACCAGCAGGGCGTTCTCATAGCTCCTGATGGGCTGGAGCTCCGGGTCTCCTTGATAGTGAATCTCAAACCTGCGCAGTCCATTTATGATCTTCAAACACACACAAACACACACAAATGCAGGGTGAGGGTTTTAGTCTTTGCTGCTTGACCCTCGGTTCAAATGCCTGCCCTCCTCTGGTCCAATCACGTGACACACCGACCTGCCTCCGGCCCAGGTCCGTCAGAATCAGCCCGTTCTCTCCCTGGATGCAGTCCGGCAGCTGCTTGCAGTTGCCGTCATCCTGGGAAGAGCCCAGGTTGGATATGAGCTGAGTCAGCTGCCCCTGGTTCAGCTGCAGAGCAAGGAGGGAGGATTAATCAGGTGAACAGTCAGGAAGTGTTTACACGAAGACAAACAGAAAGGTTCCCTGAATGTCCCTGTCCCTGAAAATCACAGGAACAAGTGGTGTAATCCACTGTACAGACTGAGAGATCAAACCTGCAGTCAGAACTTAAGAATAGAGTATCAAGAAGTCACTCCAACGAGCTGAACTCCAGCAGCACATGTCTGACTGTCGGTCGACCGGTCCTTTGCGCTGCCTGAAGCCTCCCTCAGAGGACGTAACCTCAGCGATGTCACTTCAGAGATTTGTAGTTTGTGAAATGTGTTGACAACCATTAAACAGACCGCCTTTAAATCTTGCTGAAATGTCCCTTTCGGATGAACTGTAATAATTTTGATGGCCCCTTAACTTTTCCTTTAGCGCCATCATCAGGTCAAGTCATGCTCATGGTATCCCAGAATAACACACACAAATAAGACAGATCTATTTGTCAGGAAAATAAACTTTACTGCGACAGTATAAAAGACAGGAAAGGAAAACCAAACGTCAGTCAAACTGATCTGACCTTGAAGATCTGACACAGGTTCTCCAAAGCTCTGTCCAGGAACTCGTGAGTCTTTTTCAGACACTCCCCGCTCTCCTCGGGCTCGGCCCCGGCGAAGGTGTTGTTGAGGTCCGAGGAGCCCATCCCAAACCAGGACAGGAAGGAGTTATTGGCCGCCACCTCGTTGGAGTGATCGGATATCCTCTTGGCCGTGTGTCTGGCCTGTGCAATGATCTGGATTAACTTCATGACCTGTGAAACAAACAAAACATTTGGACTCTGAGGCTCCGCAGCAGGTCTTTGGGTACGATAATGAGCCGCTCTGCCCCCTGCTGACGGAACAGAAACACAGAAACCTGCAGTTTAAATCTCAGAGAAAAATCCCTTTGATGGCTGAACTCACTGCTCCTCTGAGCTCGGAGCCAAACATCTGCTTGTACTGGCAGTCCTGGCCTTCCAGAGCGTAGACGTGACTCTTCACCCTGAACACCATATCGGTCATCACCCGTTGCCGTGACGACAGGTAGCTGCCTCCTTGGCTCGGCGTCAGGTAGCCGCGGGGCTGCCGGTGGTGGAGGACGTGTTCTGGCTCCAGAAACAGCTGCTCTCCTGGTGAGAGACGTTGGCTTTAGTTTCAGCTTGATTACATTCTTCTTTAATTGTTGGTGTATAAAACGTCTTCAGATTAGTGCTGTGTCAGCACGCCGTCTCCTCGCCTCTGTGCTGTCTGTCTTTCTCTTCTCACCTTTCTGGATCATCTCAGCGAGGTTTGGCTGAGAGAAGACTTTGGCCACCCTGAAGACCATCAGTGCATTTTTGGCATTGACCAGATCTGTCCTCACGGTTCTGTTCAGAAAGACCTGGAAGAGCTTCGTGTACATGAGCAGGTTCTCCTGAACGAACGACTCCCTGAAACAGCGAGTTAACATAGAACCAAACAGGTGACGACACCTTCACCGTCTCCAGATAAAGACTTCCTGCTGACTGGACTATTCCACAGCCAGCATCTGAACTGAAGACAAAGACGTCAGACGTCAGACTCACCATTTGTCAGGCACCGTCCTGTTTTGGTCCGGCTGAGGGTTGGTCTTCTCACCTGTGTATCTCCACGGCTGGATGTAGCTCAGCCACGTTTCCAACACCTGAACACAGACGACACGCTCTGCTAACATTCGACTACAGGCTGAAACAGTGTGTGTTTCTGCAGCTTTAACCCCTGAACAGCACCGTCGAACAGGGAACTAAACCACACGCTTGGACAGCGGACAGCAGAGGACTGCTGCATCTGGCCGCCTCCGGCTTAAAAATGCAAACATGTTGCAAAAATAAAGACGTTTTGTTTTCAGGTGAGACTTACCGCTCTGAAAGAGGCGTCTAGAGGCCAGTGACCGAAGCAGTGCTGCAGAAACAGGTAGAGCTTCTGCTGAACGAAGCGCTGCACCACCACCCTGTGAGCAAGGGAGCGTCACACATTAGTATTCACATCAGCAGGAAAAGTCAGCATCCACGGTGGCGGGCAGCGTGAGGCCGACCTCTTGAACTCCTCCAGCGGGCTGGTGTGAGTGTGCGAGTGGGCCGACGGCGAGGAGGACAGCTGCTCCGGCTTCAGGCTGCTGGAGAAGGCATGCAGGTGCTTCACCAGGAGACGCACCACCAGCACGTGCTCCTCTGTCGGGCTGAAGGGCTCCTGAAAAGGCAACCGGTCACCAAGTGCTACACAAACACAGCACAGCCAATCCGCTCCCGCTTTCAAAAAGCAGCCAATCATAATGCGTCCCAGTCCAAAAGCAGCCAATCGTAATGCGTCCCAGTCCAAAAGCAGCCAAACGACCGAAGGCTCACAGCATTTTCTATCTGATAGAGGACAGAGGTCTCATGCCTGAGAAGCATCTTTTTCTTCCAGTGTTTCTGAGAGAGACTGACCCTGGACCAGTTAGTGAGCCTCAGGGTTTAGTCTGCTGCTAAATGGCTTCCATGATTTTAACAATATGAGAACTCTTACTGTGTTAACGGAGCATCCCTTTTGTTTCTTCTCTTTTTAATTAAAGCCTTTCCACATCGAGACAACTTGGCAGAAAAAGACACTCATCTCTGTCACTCCTTTGAATTTGTCCCAGTAATCATAATCATTTAGTTTTTCCTCATTAAGCTGTTACAAAGTACCTCTGATACATAATTTAAGTGTAATTGATTTGATCACCATTTTTAAAGATTTCACTTCATCACAACTGGGATTTATTAAAATGCAGGATCACAATTCCATTTTAATAAAGGACACTGTGGAGACAAAGAAGGCGGGACCTCAGTGCTCCATGAACTGCTGACAGCAAAGCTGCTTCCTCAGAATGATGCAATGTTTCCTCTCATGGACGATGTCAGCAAACGCAGACATTATCTGTGAAGTCACTTCTTTACAAGACTTTAAAAATGAAAGAATAATGAAATGATTGGTGAATGGCATGTAGAATAAAGATTAACTGTAGTAGTATCTTTTGCTTTACGGAGAGCAGCAGTGTCAATAGAAAGAAACATTTATCAACCATCAACGTGTGAAGCAAAGCGCACCAGACTGAGTGTGAAAGCATGCTTTAAACCACACACAGCACACCAGAACCACACAAACCAGTCCAAAACTGCTCAAGATTCACTTTCCAAAGCTTCATTCCAGGATTACTTTTCTGTCAAGGATACTTCTCTGCAGAAATTCACACTTCACAGTCAGACCAGAGGACGGGCCGAAGACATCTGTGGTTCCTGACTGAGAGGAACGACCAGACGCTACTGCTGCTGGATCAGCCAGAGGTCATTAAACCTGGCCTAAGTTTAAGTTAAGTTCATTAAAAAGAGGAGAACTAACCCCTGTCCTCAGAGTAAAAACAGGCCACCTCAAACAGGAACTACTGTCATGTCATAAAGCCTGATTGTCCTTCATCTTTTGGGTTGTGGGTGAAAACACATTGCATCAAGATTCACCTCCACGTCCACCTTTGTCATCTCTAACATTCACATGATGGCCACTCGCGTGCAAAAGCAAGAGGCATGCAACGACTGAGCCCAAGCTAACATCCATCAGCGTTAGGCTGGTGACTGGAGGGACAATGTCTCACCGTGTCTGTCAATACGAGAGAAGTAGCCTTGACTGTAACCTTAACTGTCTGAGGTTTACCTCCAGGAGGCCCCAGAGGGGCGGGGGTGAATGAAAAGGTAAAAGTACTTGGTAGGTGTGGAGGTTCCCAGAGCCTGGTGGGGCGTGGGGTTGGCACGGCATGCTGGACATACTGAGGCGATACTGCAGCAGCGCCAGCTGTTCACCCGTAACCACCAGGAGGGAGAGGAAGGTGAGGAAGAGGAAAGAGAAGGGCGAAAGGTGGAGGAGGAACAACAGCGAAGACAGAGGAGGGGGGGAAAGTGACAATAAGGGAGGGTGAGGAAGAGGAGGAAGGAAAGACAAGGTGGCAGGAGGAAGGTACACATGAGTACAGGAGAGTGGAACCAAACAGAAACAGTTGGCCAAAACATTGAGGAAGAAAGAAGCAGAAACAGGAGAGGAGACAAACAAAAACAAAATATTGACTGTGGGAACACTTTGACTTGCTGGGGAACGACGCAGAGACGTGTCCTAAGCTCCAGACAAAGAGGACGACGTGGCCGCAGGGATGGGAATCAAGATCGAACTGGTGTGTTTGTCCAGGCAGAAAAATCACTGAAATATGGTTCGTCCAGTAACAAACTCCCAACATTTATCTGACTGAGCTGTCATGTGCACACGACCCTCTGAAACAACGAGCGGTCCGACAGCAGGCTGATGAGGTTAATGCATCACTTCCTGTCCTCTGACTGAAGGCGTCAGGAGGATGAAGAGAGACTGGAAAAGCACATCCATGCTTCAAAATAAAAACAAAGAGTGAGACAGCAGAAAACCTGCCATGAACACCAGCTGAGATCGTTCCCATCCCTAACGTTAACATCACTAACAGTGAACTGTTAAACTGGAAGATTTCGTGGTGCCAATGAAACGGTCACATACGCTTACTCATCATCAGCGTGATAGATCAGTTATATCTAAAGTGTAAATGTTTAGTTTGGAACAGACCAACATGGCCAAAATCTTGCAGTTTAACTGAACAGATGGACACAGAACACAACACCGAGGTTAATGTGTTTGTATGTTGGTGCAGGGCAGGTAGACTGTTCATCAGTTAAAAACACTGAACGCAGCAGCTGAAGGGCTGTTTCACTGTTTCCTCTGCAGCATGGAGCAGAAACGCAGCTCAACGCTTGACAGAGACGATCAGCATTTTGATAACCGATGAATCATCTCTCAAGCTAAAATGCCAAATATCTGACAGCTGCAGCTTCTTCACATCTGAGGATTTGCTGAATTTAAGCATTTCAAAATGTCAGCTTGAGCTCCAGAAAACCGAGCATGTTTCATCTTTTCTCATGTTTAACAGACCAAACGGTTAAAATCAGCTGATCACTGATGAAATAACCGTTAGCTGTCTGTGATCCCACTTAAGGACCTGGAAGCTGTAATCGTCACCACGTTTTATGATGTTTAAGTGTCTATGTTGTTGGTTAGCCTGTTTTAACTTGGTGCTAGCATGTTGCTCGGCTAACGTGGCTGCTCCCACAGACTGCGGTCAACGCATTGAGTCTCATTCGAGGTCAGCAGCAGGTTTGATGTTGGTCTTTATACTGGTGAGCGGTGCTGGCCCAGGCCTGTGTGAGCCGACCAATCACAGAGAGAATATTGGTGCTGCAGCGATGGAGAGCATGAGAAATGTGTGCTTTTTTTAAACATTAAGCATGTAAACTTGTTCTAGTAGGCACCTAAAGTAAAAGCAGATGAGCATAACATGACCTGTTAAACAAGTACTCCATTACTTTAGATGTTAATGCAGCTGCAGACAGCGATGCTGCTCCATAAATGCTGAGGAAACAGTGTTGTTTGGTGGATGAGGAAGTGTGTTTCATGTCAAAGCACTGAAACTACAGGAGCTCATCCTACAAACTGTGTCGCAGTGAAAGGAACAAACAGCACCAACGTGAAGTCTCACTGTGATTGCCTTCGACGGGTGGGAAACCTGAGCTAGTACATTAGATATTACACAAACACATGGTCATCACAGCAAACCACAAACTGAGTTTCTACTTTTATTTGACGTGCTGCCACTCGAACAGGTGACTGGTCATTTTTTAGCAGCTCATTGGCTGCTTTCTGCTGTGCCGTGTTGTTGTTCTGGTAGTAAACTGTCAACTCAAGGATCAAAGCAGCTTTAAGCTTCTGGCACAAATCAAACATCTATATTTCATCTCCATGCTTTTTGTGTAATACGAGATTTTTCTTCCTTTAATCACCAGCTCGGATCTTCACGCCCTGTTTGGAGACACTGTTCAGCCCTGATTCAGAATTATTGTTTCAAATGGAGAATATTCAAAGGGAAATAACAGTTGATTTTATTTTTGGCATATTTCCCATGAATGTAGCTCATGTGACTAACTTTGCACTCATCACCTCAGTAGTAGAGATTCAGGGTGGCGAGGACTCGAGCGGGGCAATGATTACTCCTGTGAGCTGCTGAATTTTCCCAATATATTATTATTATTATTATTATTATTAGTCTGCCTCAAAATAAATGTGAAAAGTAGTTTGAAGGCCCCTGCATTGATGTGATGTAATTTGTTCAGCACCCTCTCCAGAATCACTGTGTTGTGGCTTCACGTTGGTGTTTCATGCACGAGTACACACAGAACGCACAAACGGATCAAACACGTGGTGACATGGACGTGCAGCATGCGAAGGTGGTGAAAGGAGGCAAAAGCACTACTACTGGGAACACATGCCAGACTCCTGAATGCAGCAGCTTTACTCTGCAGCTACTCGTGAAGCGTGTCTCAAATACAACCCAGACAGTCTGATGCTTCTACGGGGGGGGACAGGGACGCCCACTGAGCATTCACACTGTAAACAACTGAAAACACTTTCACCTTCAGTCATATCGTTCACATTTGTTGGTCATTATAAAAAACTGGCTGCAGACAACGTTTTGGACCAGTCATTCTAACACTTAAACGCTGCTGATGTTACGCAGAAATGTGGCTGCTTGCAGTGTGAACACAGAGTTATGGGTGAAGTTGTCCAACAGTGATAAACAATAAATCTTTTCAATCATAGTGAACCCAAACCATCAAAACTCCATAATCAATCACGTTTGAGGACAACTTCACTCTGAACTGCTCAGGGTGCTTTACCAGCTGGTACGTCCTAAAAATCAGCCCACACACAATCCTACAGACCACGGTAACAGAGGCACACTTTCCCACCCTGGGCTCGCTCCGAGGTGGGACGGAGGTGGTGGAGGTGTGGGGGCGGGGTTGTGGACAGCCAGTCAACAGCCAGCCAACAGCCAGCCGTGCGATGCTGCAGTGCAGGGGAGCGGAGGGGGCAGGGGAGGGGGCAGGGGAGGGGGTGTTTCTCTTACCTTCACCTGAGGAGACTGCAGCTTCTGGTACATCTCCAGAGAGTAGTGATGGAGCCAGATCTCCACGAACATCTTCGGACAAACACACACACAATTCCAGTATCTGCATTCACAAGTCGTTTTAATGGACTGAAAGACGTCAATGTTCTGTTCGTGGGAAGCAACCCACAGCTGGATCTGTGTCTTACTTGTAAAAGTGTTTCAGACCTCCAGATCTCCTGGGCTGCGGGGTCTGCGTTCACTGAGGGTTGATGGAAGATGTGATGTTTCAGGAGACTGGGGCTGTGAACGCCATAACCAGCAAAAGAAACGCTGGACGATCTGTTGAGTTTAAGGCAGGAAGAAATGCTCTGATGAAAATACAATATCCTGTGATTATTCTTCATCAAAAGGTTTGTTTAAATATGAAAATAACGCTCCAATCTTCAGACAGACACGTCTGACAGATCTATCACACCTTCCTTGGTGTAAATACCTCGGTGAAGGTGCGGTGACGGAGCCTCTGGAGTCAGAGAAAGGCGACGGTGGTACACTTCCTTCACTGGGGAGGAAGTATTTCAGGTAAGTGTCCACGAGCACAAAGTAGGCACTGTCTGTGGAGCTTCCATGGTGGCCTTGAGGGTAACTCTGAAAGCATGAAGAGTCCAGATCAGCTCTCCCTGTGAGAAACGTGCCAGCTGGTTGTGCTCATTCCTAAAACAACACCACTTATTTCTGCACAGAGCATAAGAGCTCATCAGCTTCGAATGGATAAAGGAATAACAACTAACGTGTCTGAATTAAAGCAAACAAATCAAAACTTTATGAGTCCACACATTGTCTTCAACAGCTCAAAACTGAGCACAAGCACTGAACTAAGGGTAGAACTTTGACAAACTCACCTTTGGTGCGATGAGACAGAAGGCGAAATTGAACATGAAGAACTCAAATGGATCTGCAGAACGTTAAGGAAAAAGTGAAGTGCTCACTGAGGTGAAGTCTGTCTGCTGACCAAAGTCCAACAAACAAGTGTAGACAACTGATTAGAGCTGAAATGATTTCCTGATCAGTCAATCATTTGAAAAAAAATTGGCAACTACATTCAGAAACCATGAAACGTCTCTCATTCTCAGACTCAAGCTTCTTCAGCTGGAGGCTTTGCTGCTGTCACATACAACAGTAAAGGACTGATCCCCTGGTTGGACAAAACAAGACGTTTGGTTTGGCAGAGGGACAGACAGATCAGAGTCTGTGTTGGAAGGATACTGAGAGCAAGGTTCAGGGTCAGCAGACCAGACAGGGGGAAGTGCAGCTTGTTGTGGAACAGGGGGCAGTCTGGGAGAACCCCCTCCTGAATGCAGGCCTTCACTGGACCCTGCAAGACAAACCACACATGAACTTCTGCTTGATACAAGAATTAGACGAGTTAGAGAAGACAGAGTGTCTGTCAAACATGTGATTCAGTGTTAACAGGGAAGCCTGTTTTTCCACTTATCAAACGATGCAGGTGTTCCTACCGGGAGATAATTGACGGGTATTTCATATTTGTACTCTTCAGCTTGAAGCTTATAGACAAGCTTCATCATTGGCCCACTGAAAAGAAAACCAGATGAGGAAAAAAACAACATTTGATTTGATTCTTTACACAAACACACGAGGCTGATGTGAATACATGTTTCTGTGAGCATAAAGAACAGGAGCCGGAGCTACCTGGGGTTCAGGAACTCCATGACGATGTGGTACTCATTGCTCCGTGAGTGAAGGAGCCGCAGGTTCCAGCCGGCGATGATGCCGTCCAGACTGCCAAACACACTCTCCACCAGCCAGGGGAAAATCAAGTGCAGCTCCTAAAGGGAAACACACACACACACACACACACACACACACACACACACACACACACACACACACACACACACACACACTGTAATCATAAACTGTTCACACATTTAACACAACATTTTGACTGCTGTGACAGACAGCTGAGCTGTTCCACAGCAGTGAAAGCCTTAACTGTGGACGTACTACAGACAACACGACACAGAGCTGCACTGAAACAATATTTATATTCAGCAGGCGTTGGAGGAAGAAGGATGCAAATATGATGTAACTGTGGAACGAGTCAGTCAGCAGCAGAGTGTCTCTCAGCTGTTTTTAATGTATGAAAATGACCAAAGTTCTGACTTCTGGCAGGTAAAACATGAAATACAGCAGACAGTAAAAGCTCCAGGCTGACGCAGATACACCAAATTTAGACTCAAAAAGAGGGAAGAGTGAAAAACAGTGACATGAAATACTTTTATGTTTCACTGCAGCACTGTAGGTCCTGAAGCCACAGACGACAATGCAACCCACACACAGACTGTGAATACCGCTGCCTCTCACTCGTCCTTTGTGTCTCTACAACAGCTGCTCCCTAACAGAACGTCATCTCTCCACAGCGACACCTCGCATGCCAAGAGGAACAATAAAAACATTTCTGAGGCACTAATGTCTCTAACACATGAGGACATTCATCATTGACTGCACTCGCTGACATTCTGGACACAGGAAAGTCCACAAAGACTCGTCTTTAACCCCACATCACCATTAATTTCTCTGATACAGCCTGCAGTCAACCATTGATCTGATTCTGAGCATCTCTTTCTGTGTGTTCAAATTACAGCACAGTTTTCTTTTTAAGAGAAAGTGAAGACACTCAAAAGGAAACACAGAAGCCCCGGTGCCACCAGCTGTCTCCTCATATGACCAGCATTAACCATAAAAGGTCAGGTCAGCCCTGCCCTGCAGGAGTCGGGTCAAATAGTCCAGTCAAATAGCAAACAGCTGACCGAGTCTGCAGCGTTGTGTCATGTACAAATCCAACAGCATTATTCCAAACATTTCTGGCCAACAAGCTTGTTCAAACACTGCGTGGAGACTAACAAGAGTGTCACAGAGTCTACGGCTGCTTTACAGCACAAAGGAAAACTGGGGCTGCATGTGCTGTTTCATACCAACACCAGCAGCCATTTTTATGTAATTATATCTAATGCATTTAAATAACATGAATAATAAATGGAATAATAACACACACTTCTTCACGTAATAATCTTTAACACTGTGATAATTATCTCAGTCACCTTACAGTCTCACAGATCAGTCATTTAGGGAAAGTCCATTGTCATTCACAACACATGAATCAGGGTTCAGAGACAGGACAGCAGGGGGACAGACAGCGGTACCTTTGCAGGATATTCATCGATGATCTTCACCAGATCTTGGCATCGCTGGAGGAGGGTTTTGGTGGTGGAATCAGCTTTAAGATTGGCCTGGAGCAAAATCACAGCATATTAATGAGCATTTAATGACTCACAGACTAAAGAGACAAGTTCAGATGTAAGCGCACTACTGAGACTGAGGACAGACTCTACAGTTAAAGACTAAGCTAGGAGCATTAGCTGTATGACAGTAAGAATCACGGAAAGTGTTAACATTCATGAAAACAGAGACTCACCAGTAGGAAACTGGGCTGTTGCAATGTTGGAGCAGCCATGTAGGACCCTTCCGTGTATTTCTTCTCATGTAAAGTCCACCTGGATCCTACCTGGAGGTGGTAAACACGCACAAAACTGTTCATGTCCCACAGCTGCAGTTAACTGGCGACATAACTTAACCTAGCATTACTTCGTAAGCCCCCTCAGCAGAAAACAAACTTGATCACTGAACCAAATGAATGCTGTGGAAACAGAACGATAACCGCATGTACCCTTAATCCGACAACAATGTCTCCCATTGACTGGAAAACTCTGTAGACAGAGACTCAGTCAGTGAAGCATGCAAATCAGCACGAGCGGGCTAGCTAGCGGTACCTCACTAACTTACGGCAGCTAGCAAAGACACGAACGTTAGCTTAACGTTAAACTGACAGCAGCAGCCGGAAAGTCGAAAAAAGGCCTTTAAAATCAAGAACTACAAACTCTGAATAAATCTTTACACTTCAGCTGAACACCTCTTTACCTTCGCCGCTGACTGGAATTAAAAATGTAGACTACTTTCCCACCGACCGCGTTTCCATCAGTGTGATTCAAACATGACCGAGCTTGCGGCGGTTGCTGACGTCTTCTTCTTTGGTGTTCTGGTGGTAGTCATTGAAATGCAGGTTACTGCCACCTACTGGCGATCCCCACCTGCTCCAATGTGCAGTTCCACTGTACATTCATTCAGTGGGCTCCTGTTCTACAATAATAATAATAATAATAATAATAATAATAATAATAATAATAATAATAATAATAATAATAATAATAATAATAATAATAATAATAATAATAATAATAATCCAACAACATCCAACAAGCAAGAAGTGATAGAGCAGTTTCTGCATTTTGACCTAATCTTAAGTCTTGTAGAGGGGCCTTG
The DNA here is from genome assembly GCF_039877785.1 of Chaetodon trifascialis. Taxonomy (NCBI): domain Eukaryota; kingdom Metazoa; phylum Chordata; class Actinopteri; order Chaetodontiformes; family Chaetodontidae; genus Chaetodon; species Chaetodon trifascialis. The sequence goes on along the minus strand of NC_092058.1, from coordinate 1,819,654 downwards.
TGTCAAAATGTAGTTTTAATACCTTTATCCTTTCAGTTTATATCATCCTGACATGTTGTATCTAAATAAACATGAACAGAAAACCTGCTGATACTGGCCTGATTCAGAGGTACTGGTTGGTTTTTCTTGGCAGACACAATCAAAACAATCAACATTTTCTTTTTTTTTAATCTCTCTGCAGTACACTCCCCACATCTCCCATCCATCCATATCTTTTCTTTCGTGAGTTCCTTTCCCATCAAGTCTGCAATAGGTAATTACTCCACTTTACTAATTACTTCTCTTTCACTTGTCAAATTCAATCATCACAATCCAGTTTGAGGATCATCTTTGTTCCAGGAACACTAGATGTCATATTAACAGTAGCAGCCTCTTATGATCTTATAAACTGTGAGGGTTATTCTGCCTTTAGAGTGTAAAAGTACTGTGTGAATGACTTATATTGGACAAAAACACTTAAAACCTTACATGACTTTTATTGTTTATCATTCCGTGGCTTATTCACATACAGTAAATCACAATTTCATCACTCAGTTGTTGATCTCAAAGCTTCTTTGAGTTGTGAAGTTTAAAAAAAGTTTTCATTTTGCTTATGGCAAATACACAAGTTCATACAAACACTCAGAAAACGTACTAAATTCTAGCTTGAAAAGAAAGAAAACTATCAAAAATAGAGTTCTTTAATATACATCGATGGGAATAATAATTATTAGTTACATGGCAGAATTAATAAGCTATACATAATGTATTGTCACGTCACGTGTGCGCTTCCACTGAGGCCTGTATTCAATCATCAGGTGATCAGCTTTACATCTCAGGACAAACATAAATACATGTAGAAAACAGACGTCTTTGTTAAGCAGTTAAATGTGAAGCTGGAAATCCGGCAAACACTTTTCAGTTGAGTCTTCTGTCATTCATTTATATGGTGTTTATAGCATATATATATTTCTGTCTGTGTGAGAGATCCTGATACGTTTTGCCCAGTTTGTTCGTCCATAATGAAGAATTTGCAGCTTAGCAACAAATTTCATGTCAGCTGTTGGTGCCAGTTTGTATAGAAGGTCTATAGGCAAACTTTGGATAGAAAAAGGGATGTACTCAGAAAAAGATGGTCGAAGCGTAGATATGTGTAAATTCAGAAATCTAAATAAAAGCAAATAGTCTGATGAGACTCTACTTTAAGCCATCAGACTCTCTAACACTGCAGGTAGAAACTTTAAACTCAGATCAGTTCAGTTTAACAGTTTTTGGCATTGATAAGCTCAGGTAGCTAATTCAGATACTTTAAGAAACGTAACAAATGGTAGCTTTTATTTGATCGTTCGTAAGAAAACCAGATTAGGATCAGTCTGAACTGTGTGTGCTGGTTTCTGCTCAGGCAGATAAACAGTTAATTGTCTTGTGTTACACACTCTGTAAATTTAGCTGAAGCTATGTCCCAAACAATAACGAATATACTGCTAATAATATATATTTTTGTACATATTAACTTTTGTGGTGTCTAAATGTCAAAATATTCAGCATGAGGATACACAAATATCTTCTTTTCTTATTTTTCTGTCAGTCTTTTAATGGCAAACGTAGTTGGTGTCACTACCAGCTGGCATCATTTGTTTAAAAAGCAAACATTCTTGATGAAACCTTTGCTTGTCCTCTGCATGTCCAGGATCTGTTGTCCATTGGCAGTCTCTGTGTCCTCCAGGGGACTAGAGGGGAATCTGAGGAGGGTTGTTCCTCCTCACCCGGGCTTTCCTGCTCTCCTGTTTCAGCTTCAGAGTGCGAAGCTTCTGCTGCCGGCGTTTCTCGCGGTACCACAGCTGCTCGCAGTAATCGTCCACGCTCAGGCTGTTGGAACCCACCATGTGCAGGTCTTTGTAGCTCCTCAGAGGAAGCTGCTGAGGATGCTGGGACAGCCACGAGTTCCTGTGTCCCGGCAGCGGAGGAGGCGGGTGATGGGGCGCCGAGTGGCCGAGGAACCCGGCGACCCCGGCCGGGCTGATCTTCCCAAGGACCACGGGGCCCGGGTGGTTCGGGCTGTGGTTGTGCTGGTAGCGGGTCGGGTGGAGGCTGTCGTTGGGAATAACGTGGACGCTGTATCGGGCCAGGACCTGGCTGTAGGAGTGCTCGCGGCTGGCGCAGGTGTAGAGGCCTGCGTCAGCCAGCTCCAGGCGTTGAACCAACAACCCCCGCTTCATGTGGAAGGAGCGCTTGTCATCAGCCTGAGAGAGCTAAGAGAGGAAGACGACAGACAGACAGACGAGAGGAAGACATTCAAGCCGACAGGATAACCTTTTTGCTCCTGATCAGTCTGATAATATTGATCATTTATACAGTATTCAGTGTTTTGTATTTTCCTTCATATTACAGCTGCACAGTAAACCGAGGCTACCCTAACCCTGACCCTACTGTCCAAACTCTCTGTCAGGCTTAAAATGAGCTTTTTCACAGCCTCAGAACATGTTTTTAAGTGACAGCAGCATCGTCCTCTCTTTGATATGAAGCAGCTCACTGTCTTCCAGTGTGTGAGAGACATCTTTAAAGGACACCCCAAATCTGAGTCAAACTTGACAGCAGAATCAGCTGTTTTTAGCTGATGAGAGACTCAAGCTGCAGCTCACCTCCCTGCTGTCATGAGTCTGGCTGACAGTTTGCAGCTGGCTCTCTGTGCGCTGCACCGTCCACCTGAGCTCGGCCTGCGGCGACCGAGGGACGCACTCCAGGAAGGTGGAGTTTCCCTCCACACCGTACACCAGCTTCACCTCCACAGAGCCCGAATCTGAAGCAGTGACAGAAACATTCAGGCAGAGAAACAAAAGAAAGGACACAGAGCAAGTCCAGAACACGAAACACAGCCACATGTATCCTGATACAAACATTTATCTTTTCTTTAATTCTAATAATCGTTTCTGCTTGTGAAGCAGAGAAAACTGCAGTTACACAGTATGACCACTAGAGCGCACCCTGCTCCTGCCTGCAGTACAGAGTGGTGACAGAAGGTATTTTTCTGTGTATTCTTGCTCAGTTGTGTATATTTTTGTATTATTGTAGCTCAGCAACAGGACATGAATATTTCTGCTAGAGTAAAGCATGAACAACTGGAAAAAGTGACGCCGACTCCTGCAAACGGACTGATAGCACCACAAATTTAAAGGATGACTCAGTTAAAATGAGAGCAGAGAAGACGTTCACTGTGTCCCAGGTCTGTCCACTGCATACACACTGAATACAGTGTACTGCACACACTGGACAAACTGTCTTACTTCGCTGTTTCTGCCATCAAATCAACATTTAAAAGTTTAAAATACACACCAGAATGTTGAAAGTTTAACTACCATCCATCCACAAATTGATTCATTTTTTCCAGTTGTGAGCAGCTCTTCCATTTCCTTCCTCCTTTGCATTGCATTGTGGGAAATTAGCATAATTTAAAAAAAATCTGAATATTGACAGTTTTCAGTGTCTAAAATTGTGAGATTTCTAGTAACATGACATACTCAAAACCTGCAAACAGACTCAATACTTCAGATTCAAGCATTTTTCTTTCCAAAGATGATCCTGACTTGAAGCTGAGTCTCCTAAAAGACGCGTCCTTGCCCCATCCTCTCTTACGGACATTAAACTGTTTAATCATCTATGAGTGAGTTCATGAAATCAGTTTGTGTCTTGAAGCGTTCGGTCTCCTCTGGAGCCAAACAGCCGTCAGACTGCGACGCTTCACATTCCTCCCTGCGATGGTGCTTCAGAAAGCGTAATCAATCACACTGTGTGTATGTGAGTGGAAATCCTCTGTTTCTGAGGACATGCTGGCCAGGCTGGTGGTCCATTATGTAACTGACAGCAGGAAAATATTAAAAACAGACAGTTTATTCATATCAGACGCCGGACATCCTTACTGTCCTCTGTGATTGGGCACTGACTCCAGGGGTCTCCATACTTTACATCCTGTCTCCGCGCCCGCCTGAGACACACACACACACACACACACACACACACACACACACACACACACACACACACACACATTTATCTACTTCTTCAGATCACCTTTGTTCTAATTTAAAGCCTTAACACCTTATTACACTCATCAGTTCAACAGCAGCAGAAAATGCAGTTTCCTTTACATAAAGTTGTGTAACGGCGTGAAATCCTCCTCTTCCTCGCTGTTGTTCTGGGCTCCTGTGCCTCCTCAGGGCTGAAAATATGAAGCTACTGAGTTACTATGGATGAGGAAAATGGAGCGGGAGCAGGCTATGAAAATACAGACTGTTGTTTCAGCCATTGTAAAGAGTGCTGTCATGTCTCCTTCTCCATCGAGCTCGACCTCGCTCTGTCGTTCTCTGACCCTGTTTCCCTCCTTTCTTCACCTCCTTCAGACGGTAACACGTGATGTTCTCTCTGCACATTCATCATCCTCTCCTTCATCATCTTTCCTTCCCTCGTCAGGTCTCTCATTTTCTCTCCATTAGTCTTCACATTTCTCTCTGACTGTCACTGAAAGGGCGTTAACTCATTTTTCCTCTTCGTTCCTCTCTCTCACCCTTCAGAACACGTCAAGTTCACGTCTCTCTCTCTCTCCCACTTCTTCCTTTTGCTCTCCTCTCTCTCCAAATGTTTGGGGAAATACTCAAATTCTACTCATTCACAGGACCCTTAATGCAGCGAAGACGATGATCCTGCTGACTCCTGAAACATGCTGGAGCTGCAGCGTCGCACTGACACTCTGGGATTTTTTAGAATAATTGAGAAAAATGTCACAGCAGCTGGTTAATATCTTTAAGGAAGTCATTTTTAAGTTGCCCCTGTTCATTGTAAACTCTTTCTCGTTAATGATGAGGCCATGTTGTGCAGAGTCAAGAGAAGCTCCAGCAGAGCGTGTTCACATAAGATCCGTCGACAGCAGCTTAAAAAGCAACGTTGACATCTGGTCAGACCTTTAGAAACCTGCCAAATTACTCATAAACATGAAAAAACTGTGTGTTTGTTTTATTTTAATATAATTCTTTCATGCAACCTGCATCTGCATGTGAGATGTGAGACATGCGAGTGTTCAGATCAGGTTAGCACTGAATCGTTGTTTGAATAGAAGTATGGTTTGGAGTCAGTGTGCAGCTGCTGCCTTGTGGCTTCATGTGATATGAAGCTAATTATGCAGCTTCTTCAGTAAAACAAATGAAATGTAAATCAGGTTTTATCATCACATTCAGTCACACGCAGCGTGGTGAAACGTGACCTCTGCATTTGATCCATCCCTGAGGAGCAGCGGGTGGCCACTGTGCAGCAGCGCTGACAGGAGAATTAAAATAACATGCGTGTTTTTGATGGTGGGGGGAAGCAGAGCCCCCACAGGACGGCCCCACAGGAGCCTGGAATCAAACCCAGGACCCTCCAGCTGTGAGGTGACGGTGCTAACTGCAGCTGCAGCCATGCTAACTGCGCTGTGAAGCTGTGCCTTCATCAGCATCTCAGTTTAGCATGTTAGCATGCTAATATTTGCTAATGAGTACAAAGCAGCGCTGAGGCTCATGGGAGTGTCGTTAGTCCTGCTGGTATTTGGTCACAGACTGAGGTTTTAGGGAAGGTTTTAGCCTGATGATCCAGCAGACACATTAAACTGCATGTGAAGGTGAGAATCTGGTCTTAACCTCTTGCTGGTGGCGAAGAATCTGGAGCACGTCTGTCCGTCCCAGGAGCAGTAGGGGTCTCTGGCCAGGCAGCACTCGGCGCAGTCGCTCCCGTATAGCTCACACCTCTGGAGGCCCAGCTGGGCCACACCCAGCTCACTGGACACATACAGCTGTTGCTGTGGAGGAGGCGAGGAAGAGGAGAGCGAGAGAGAAAGAGTCTCGTTACAGTTTATAGGTTCATCAGACCTCCTAACACTGATCCAGAAAGGGAGAGGAGGATGAAAAGGACAGCAGAGAGTCCAGAGTGTTTCAGTTCATTCATCCACCAGCAGCTCAACCGAAAACCACAGTTACTGTCACGTTCTTCGTCACAAATACACAGACAGACAGGTGAAAGTCGGAAGACAGCAGGCTGACAGGTGGACCTACTCTCTTGGTTGACAGCTCCATGCTCAGGATGGGAGACGGACTCTGCAGGATTAAAGGGAAAATGGATGAATTTAGAAATGTGCTGCATTACTCAAAAACACACATTCAGAATGAAACATATGATGACATTTATGTATAGAGTACATAGATGTTCAGGATGACCAGGATCATAGATGTGATGAAGAACCTGAAACTGCAGAATTCAGAGAAACGCCTTTGGGTGAGTGAGTGTGGGAGACAGACGTGGACATTAAGTTCAGTTTTCTAGTAATAAATAAATAACCGCATGAATGAGCATGTTTCATTAAAGTGTACAAAGGAGTTTCTGTGAAAGTTGTTTTTGTACTGCGATAATAAATAAAACACAAATCTAAGCTAACTGAAAACCTGGAATAACGTTGGGAAGTTCATGAGACACAAACACAAAAACTGTCTTTGCTCTGAAAGAAACTGATCTTTCTGCGTTAACGAGGTCGAGGACGTTAAACGCTGCCGCCGGCTTTGAGGTCACAGCAGCTACTCTTTCTTCTCTCAGAGGACTGAATTACCCCACAGCTCCATTTTTCTCGCTCACTGACTCGCTTCAGCGTTTCACAGAGGGAGTGAATGACCCCTGACCACTCTGAGCGGAGGGGTCGGGCTGAGGGAGGAGAGGAGGTATCAGGCTACGGCCGGCAAGCTGAGTGCCTCCCTCCCGCTGAAAGCCGGTCAGGGTGCAGAGAGCCTCCGCTGGCTCCGACCCAGCATTCAAAGCGTCCGCCGCGGCTCGTCGTGAGGCCGCTCCGGCCTGCCAGCTGTTCACCCCCGGCCCCGCTCTGTGCGAGGCTGGGGGAAATGGCTTAGTTCCTGTTTTAATCTCAGTCACAGAAAACAGACAATGAGCATCTGGCATCCTGTTTGTTTGTGGCTGTTTTCGTCTTCCTTCCCTTCACCTGAACTGTTTTATTTCCTCCTCTCTCCTCTCTCCATTCATCTCCTCCACATGTTCTCCAGATTGTGGACGATGAAGAACATCTATCTACATCGACTGTATTTCTGTAGTTCGGCCTTTTCTCTGCCCTCCTCGCTCCCCTCGCTCCTCTCTCCTCTTCCATATTAGCTTGTTTGCACAGAGGACCTTGGGAAATATGCGCCCTGCTATCTGTTTTTCAGTTTAGCAGAGTTATTCCAGACAAATATGTTCCACTGGAAAGGACATGCCAGGCCTCACGCTGCACATCACAGGGTGCAGACACCACAACGACCTCTGTGACTTTAGCCATAAAAGTCCAGCGTGGCTAAGATAAGATAAGATAAGATAAGATAAGATAAGATAAGATAAGATAAGATAAGATATAACTTCATTGATCCCACGCTGGGTAAGTTATGTTGCTACAGACAGCAGGAAGAGCATAATCAAGAATAAAGAACGAGGCGTAGAAGATGAAAATCAATACGATATTTTAAATAATCAGCGATATAAATGTACATTTATATTAAGAATATCTGTGAGGTTTTGTGGGATAAAAGGAAAAACCTTCGTGACTGAAAGAGTTTCAGGTAAAGCAGGTGTTGACTGACAGGTTGGTAATAACACTGAAGATGTCGCCTCGTTAAGTTAAAGGGGAAACACAGACAAGTCCCGATAAGCCTGAAGCACATGACCGAGTCTCCTGTCCGACACTGATGTGAGTATATTCAAAAAAACTTTATCGACAGCTGTTTGTCACCTGGAAGACAGTCAGCTCCTCCAGAATGATCTCCTCCGTGTCCCAGTTGTCTTTGATGACTGACACGGCCTTCACCACCTTCCCATCATCTGGAAAAAAACACATATACTGCAGTACACGCTGACACAGTAGTTATACTGCATTCAGTGAGAATTACAAAAGCACACAGAAGATAATGTTGATTCTTTCACGTTTGGGCTTCTGAACTCTGATCATTCTTTATGCTTTGACTCTGGAAACGCTGATCCTCCTCTGACAAACAGGCCTCGTGTCGTGCAGTTAGAGTTCTCCTGTAGCTCATCAGCTGAAGCTGGAGAAGGAGTTTGCATTGGTTGTTTTTAAATACTTTGTTTTATTGCATTATTGGAAGCAACAGCGTGACAGTACGAACACAACATGACAGAGCAAACAGCTGTAACGCAGATGCTTCCAATGGTGAAAGTATTTTCTCTTTTCTCTTCCATTGATCCGCTCTGTGCACTTCCTCTGGAGGGTCGGCTTCACGTCCTGATGAAGCTGTTTTTGTTGCTTCGACGTACTTCGTGCCAGCTACCTGTCTCCCCTTTGCAGAGAATCCGGTTGTTTGGAGCGGCATCATTTTTCTGTTTATTGTGTTTCAACAGCGTGATTAGAAACAAGGACAGAACAACGACTTCCATCCAGTTTCCACTTCTACTGTTTCGATTACTGAATCAGAAAGTTATTTCAAACACTGCAAACACAGTTAACACGACTTCAAAGGGATTTCAAGGTGTTCTTCTCCAAGTCACGAAATGTTCTGCAACTGTTGCCACGGTAACGGAGAACATGTTCTACGGCAGTAACCTTAGAGACGGAGGAATCCTGAAACCAGACGCACGCAATGTCAGAAATGTCCGGGAGGATTTATGGGATTTTATCTACGACAACCACGACACACACCAGCTGTGCGACACACTGTGTGTCAGCACTGCACACACACACACACACACACACACACACATAATGTCAGGATGCTCCCAGGGAACCTCACAGACCTCATAAACCTTGAAGAACCCGCTGTGGGAAATGTCCTGTGTGTGTGTGTGTGTGTGTGTGTGTGTGTGTGTGTGTGTGTGTGTGTGTGTGTGTGTGTGTGTGTGCGAGTGTCTCACAGACAGTCTGTCAAACAAGCCTTCCCTACATGGAGCGATGGTGATGATATCTAATGATAGATGTCCGCGGCCATCAGAGACCTCGGTAACGTTTCACTTCAGTGGAGATAAAATCTGCTCGCTTTGTGTTTGTGCTCCTCTGACAGCAGCCGGCATTTCCCCTCCTCCTCCTCCTCCTCCTCCTCAGTCTCAACCCAATAAGGCAAAAAGAAAGGTGAAGACACCACAAATCAGGGCTGAGCTCAGGCTTGAAAAGGCTCCTAAAAGAGCTGCTGATGATGAGGAGCTCATCATTAAAAATCCTCAAACAGACACGATCTGGTCTATAAAACACTCTGTGAGTCAGAGTCGCTCAGCGTTTGTTCTGCAGCCAGCGGCCGCTTCAGCTCCACAGCAGATGCACTTTAATTTACATTTTCCACAACCCAAACGCACACAGACACACATCCTTTATCCACTCGCCTCGCTGGACTGAACCGTCTATCTGCTGCTGCGTTCTTCTCTATGTGTACTACATTAATTACTGTGCTGTACTCACTGTGAGGACTTCATGTTCAGCTTTCGTTGGCAATACTTTGTTTTTTCCTGGCATGAGGGACCATCCAAAGAATTCATTAAGTCAGACACATTATTCTATTCCAGTCAAGTTAGATAAGATAAGATAAGATAAGATAAGATAAGATAAGATAAGATATAACTTTAATAATCCCACGTCGGGGACATTAAGATGTTCCAGCAGTAATAGTAAGAACAAAGAGGAGACGTAGAAAAAGAACAAAAATAATAAGTAAAATAATAAAAATAAAGACGGGTTGTTTAATGTTTTTTGTCGTTATCTGATTATTGTAATTAAAGTTTGTTTATTAACTGGCCTCCTGTCATTTGTCTCCAGGTAAAGGTGAGCGTCCTTGTTCTTCTGAGGCCACAGCGGTTAATGAGTGGATCAGACGGTCATAACGACCCTCCAGCTTCCTGAACTTTCCCTCTGCGGAGCTTCAGGCTGCAGCTGCTCCTGCGTGACGGCCATTAGGTTTTCGTATCTGTGCTCTGATTGGCAGATCAGCTTTGACCTTCAGGTTAATATTTAGTGCGTCCTGTTAGTGGAGGTCGTCCAGACACTAAAGAGAGGAACAGACTTTCATTTTCTATCGAACACTTTCACAAAGTTTAGTTTAAAGTGTGATGATAGAAAAACAGCTGGTGTCTGTAAAGTTTCTACATATCAGACGCCTGGGTGCTATCAAGTGCTGAGACAAAGGCAAAGGAGTCCACAGATCTCAGGTCCACAGATAGACAGAGGACTTCAGAGGCCTGCTGGTGGATCAAGGCTGCAGCAGATCTCTAACGCAGGCAGCTGTGTGACCATGCAGGACTCGGTAAGTGACCACCCGAGCCCTGAACTGGATTCTGAGTTTGATGAGGAGCCAGGGAAGAGAAATGAGGATCAGCCTCACACTAGACCTCTTAGAGGACATACAGTCCAGGGATGATCTGCTGCAACAGGCCTGAAGGGAAGACGGCACTGAAAGCTTGAAGAACCATGTCCGTCTCCACTGGAGACACGACTGAGTTGAGCAACGCTGTTTCTCAGCCTCACCTCAGAAAGAAGACTGCCAGTGCAGACAGAGAAAACAGACGATTTTAGGCTTAAACGGATGAGTGTCGTCTGCGTAAGCTTTTGTCATGAGCCTGAAATAAAACTGAATTACAGCGCGTGACCTCAGAGCAGCCTGTAGACTTTACAAAGGCATAACTTATTTTTCGGGTAAACCACCTCGACGTGAGCGCGTGGCGGAGCAGCGCGATGTCCATGATGGACGTTATCTGTCCTCGCTAACAGCAACGCTGAAAGCTTAGCAGACGGGAAGACGAGTCAGAAGATTCGTCCTGGTCGTGTAACGTGAAAATCAGAGCACTTGAAAGAGCAGAAGGAGCATTTATCAGGCAGGTAAACGAGCAGCTGATGGGGAGATGAGAGATGGAGGAGAGGAATCCACTTAGAGGAGACGAATGGAGCCGCCGAGCACCTCTGGCCTCTCGACCTGTCACCAGCAGTTAAATAACCTCCGCCATTCATCACACACACACGCACGCACACACACACTTACACAGACCAGACACACTCAGGAACCCGTTCACCCTGCCAGTGCGTCGCTTCAGGATAAAACGGAAAATGTCTCCATTTCCAGCTTCAGAGGCGCTTTAAGAAGATAATGAACGCAGGATGTTTACACACAACAGATGAACACATGAACCACACTCGGTCTGCCTGGGTGACGCTTTAACGATGTGGTTTGGTTAAAATGTGAAGCTGAGGAAAGACGCTTCGGCTCATTTTTTCCTTCCTGTTGGTTTTTGGACTCTCATGTATGAACGAGGTTACAGAACATCCAACTTTCAGGAAAAAACAACAACCAGACGTTTGAAAACCCAGACCGGTTCTGAAGGTGCTTCCTGAATCCTTAAAGACTCTTCTAAGCATCTGGACAAAAATATTCTGTTTCTGGCTGTCATTTCTGGCTTTCTGAGCGTGTTTTTTTTGTTTCATAATGTAAAACAACACAAAGAAACATCAATACAGACAAATATGAGTAACATGAATCCATTATGTTTGGTTCATGTTGTGCAGGCTGAAATATTTCTTCATTCAGACGGTTAAAAGAGTCTGAGGACTCTGGAAAAACCTTCAGGACAGCAGTAAGTTTTGATGCTAACGAGACAACTGACATTTCAACCATTAATATTTCAAACATTTTAACTTTTTCTTTTTACAGTGTGCTTCAACTTTCAACTTTCACCATAAACAATAACAAAAAAAGTCCTCAGACATTTGATCGTTTTCTTCTCCTTTAACGTCTTCCTCTTACTCTGTCAACTCTCCTCACCTGTGCCCAGGTGTAAGACATCGTAAGGTCCGTCCTCAGCGTCCACCCGGTCCACTACGACCCTCTTTAACATGTAGGCTGCGTTGACTTTGGTCAAGACGGGTCTGCCGCCCAGAGGCAGGACGGGCTCCCACATCAGCTGGTGCTGCCGCATGAAGCTCACCACCTCGTCTGGGAAGTCCTTGGTGGACTTGTGGAGGGCGTCGTAGGTCTCGCTGGGACACTGAGGGACAATTCAGAGAAACATTTTGAGCAAAAAGGGTTGAATGTCAAACGGAGGCATAAAATATGCCGTTAAAGGAGGGTTTTTTTGGGGTTCATCTAAGAACATCAACATAAAGCAGATACCAAATACTTTGGACCCTCTATAAAGACTTTAATGACTATGTCATCACTTCCTCATTAAACTGGTCCACAGTCAGGACCATCAAGTCAAAGTCTGCTGCTTTTGGCTTTCGTGCTGCACACACTTGTTTATTTTCTTGTGAATTGCTTTTAATTCTGCTCTCGACGTCATTAGACATGAAGGCGCGATCCTCAAAGCTTTAAATAAAGATTGAATAAACGCACTCAAAGACGCTGCCACCGAGCACTCTGTGCTTCTTCTGACCTTTCTTCACTCTTTTTTCACTGGATGTGTGATTACGAAAGTTAAACAACAGCAAAAAAGTTAGCTCATCATTTCAAAAGTCATGAATCTCCAGCTTGCAGATAAGAAATCAATCCCTCTGTTACTTCAGCTGTTTTTCTTAATACCAACTGTCTCTAATCTCTTAGAAGAGTTCACTGTGTTCTCGGCCGTTTTGGGAATCCAGGCAATGATTCTCAGCTGAAAAAGGCCTCCGATCATCTTCATCACAACCCACTCTTCAGACTTTAGAGCGTATCAGTCCTCTAGAAGGTGATATCAACCCAAGCCTGACAGTATTTAGAATTACTTAGCATTTAGCTGCGACCAGCGCTGCTCTCATTTCGATCAACACTGTAAAATAATGTGTTTCAGCGTTGAGCACGTTAATGATTCTGGTGTCTGTTAATGCATCTTAACAGGTGACATCAGACTCATCTAAACTCCATCTGTTCATCAATAAAACACTGATTGTCACTGACTTGTCATCATTCCGTCTGTCAGACACAGAAGCTTCAGACGCTCTATTTGATGACGACAGCAGAACATTTCACATCTCCAGAAATATTAAAAGATGAGAAATTAAAAAAGAAGAAGCAGGAGGTGAACAGATGGCAGACGGGGGAGGAAAGGAAGGTCAAGTCAGGGAGGAGCGGGAGGCTGTGATGAAGAAATGATTTTCAGATGCTGATCTGTAGAGAAAGGCTCATATTTCCCATGAAGAAAAGAAAGAAAGCAGAAAAAGATGGAGGATGAAAAATGTAGAGCAGGAGAGACACTGAAGATGTGCTGAAGAGATGAAGATTGTGGAAGCCATTACCTTCAGTGTGTGTGTGTGTGTGTGTGTGTGTGTGTGTGTGCGTGTGCAGTGTCAGCGAACACACACACACACACTGCACAGAGCGACCGATTCCCAGCAGGGAGGAAGAAACAACACCTGACGCCCTCGAGCGCTCCGACCTGCAGCTTCCTGACAGGCTGAGCTTCCCCAGAGGAGCTCACTGCTGAGCTCTTAAACCAGCAGCGTTTCACCCGCTCACACCTTCACGGGTCGAGCTTTCACTCGATGTGTGTCACAGGAAATTCTTCCTTACTCACATAAACATAAATATCGTCCTGTCATCGCCGTATTTACGAAGAATTATGGAGCGTGAACTTTAACGAGAGAGTGACCGACGCCTTCGCCTCGTCTTAAAGGGACAGCTCACCCAGATTTTCAGATACCTAAATTTCTGCACAGTGCAACAATGGAAGTGAATGGAAATTCAATAAAAACGCATCTGAAACACACAACAAATCAGCGTCTTTGCTGCTCTGAATAATTCAGGCTGTTTCTTTGGTGGAAAGAGCTTCTTCAAAGGCACTGGAGGCACTTTCTTGAAGAGTTTTGGGATTAAAGGGTTAAAAACCTCAAAACCTGGACACAAAACTAACTGCATGACTAAATACAACCACAGTTAATGAAAAAAATGTGTTATTTGGTTGAACTGAAACTGAAACCTTTGATCATTGCAGCAGTGCAAACTGCTCAACACTCATTCAGTCATAAAGATGACAGAACTGTAAATCTACTAATAATAGTAAAAAATAGTGCAAATGTGGAAAAAACAGAACAGAAAACATTTGGTGGGAGAGAGTCTTCCCTCTTATCTCGCACAGGTGAGCATCTTCAACCCTCTGGTGTGTTTGTACTCACAGTTCCGGGTCTCGGGTATGGGATGCGGCCCTTGTACTCCACCCAGCGATAGTCTGGACCCTCCTTGTGGGCAAACGGCCCGTTGAAAGCTGCACGGATAGACGCCATGGAGTACACGCACACCGCTGAGCCACGAAACACAGAGCTGCAGGAGGAAGAGGAGTTGTTGATGTTGGAGGGTTGATGGAGAGACGGGTGGTGCAAGGGAAGAGAGGGGAGAAAAGAGGTGGGAGTGCTTTATAACACGAAGGTTACAATAACACAACCAGCTGGGCCTCTTCACCTTTGACCCTGACACCCACCCACACCTGACCTCTGACCCTGCACCCTGCCGGGCGTGCACGTGTCGGCTCTGAGTGTGCACGTAAAGGAGGAGGAGGTCCCCCCAGTTTGTCTAAACACGTTTCCTTCGACTGGAAAAGCAAAACTTACACACCGGCTTTCAGGAAAGTTCAGGTTTTTCTCATTTTTTAGGCTAAAATTTGACAAACACACAAAAACATCAATAAATAAATACAGTAAATAAACTTTGGCTTGTTCTTGAAGTCGGCCATGTTTAGTCTTTATCAATGGGGGAAACATCCACTCTGGCTTTTAAAACGTGACTTTAATGCTCATTTCTGTGGATAATGAACACTCGATCGAGCTGTTTTTGACCCGATTACACTACTGCTGCGATACTGAAGGTGTGCTCACCTGGAGGTGCTGAAGATGCCGTAGATGGTTGGGTTTTGAGGGTCTTTGGTCTCCAGAACAAAGATGTCCTCTAGAAAAACACAGAAACACTGTTAAAATCCAACATTAGGATTCAAGTTTCTTAGAAGATGTTTCATGACGTGTTCCTCAGACTGAGCCGTGAGCTCTGGTCAACATCTGTCAGCTGTCGTTTTCAAGCAGTTTTTCATTTCAGGAGGAGTGAGATGAGGACAGGGAGGAGACAAAGAAAGCAGGGGACAGTTCCTCTGGTCAAACGAGGAGTGACAGTTACCCAGCTCGTCGAACTGTGTGTCCACTCCGGACGGACCGGGGACGGAACAGACCAGCCTGGCTTTGAGGAAGGTGGTCCAACGGTTGATCAGACTCCTCTTCCCTCCGATGTCATTCTGGACAGATGGAGATAAACAGTTTTCGGGGGGTTGGACTATTGATCGGACATTTGAAGACATCACTCGTCTTGTGATGGCATTTCCAGACATTTTCCAGACCAAACTGATCAAAAACGACCAGCGCTGACAGTAATGCATTTCCTGCATTCAGAGGACGTCACCCTGAGGTCTGTCCTGCGTGACGCTGTCCTTGAAGCACCTTCTCCACCTGACTCTGCGTCCCTACCTTGCAGACTCGGGCCACTCGGCTGTACACCCTCCTGTCCCACTGTCCCGCCTCCACCGCCCTCTCCTTGAAGAAGAAGTAGACCTTGTCGTCGTCGGGACTGTGAGTGTCCGGGATGGAGAAGGAGCCCACAAACTCCGGCTCTGAGAGGGAGGCGGGAGAGCGTTAGCAGTGTGTGTGTGTGTGTGCGTGTGTGTGCGTGTGTGTGCGTGCGTGCGTGTGTGTGTGTTTGTGAGGTCTGACACATGGTGGAGCTGCAGCTTCTCACCGTTGAGCCAGTTGTGGTCGTAGGCTTCAGTCCGGATGTAATGTTGACTGCTGCCCTGAACGGACGTACGGAAGATCGCAGCGTTGGCCCCCATGAAGTCCACTGAGGTACCAGCATAAAGCTCACCGTCTACAGAGGGACAAAGACAGAGAGACAGACAGACAGAGAGAGAGAGAGAGAGAGAGAGAGAGAGAGAGAGAGAGAGAGAGAGAGACAGACAGACAGACAGACAGACAGACAGACAGACAGACAGACAGACAGAAAGAATAAAGACAGAAACAGATGACAGAAAGAATAAAGACAGACACACAGACAGATGGAGAGATTAAAGACAGACAGACAGACACAAAGAAAGAAAGAAAGAAAGAAAGAAAGAAAGAAAGAAAGAAAGAAAGAAAGAAAGAAAGAAAGAAAGAAAGAAAGGGTTAAAAATGTTCGTTTCATTTGTGTCCTATCAGCATTTCGACAATGATTATTAAAGTACCTGATGTAGTTCAGAGTACCACATACTGTGATCTGAACAGTACTCAGTAGTACAGTGTAGTATATGTACAGTGAAGTGAGCTTTATTTTAATTCAAAATGCGATCTTTTACTGACCTTAATGAGTGGCTTTAGTGCCTGAACCACAGCTTCGTAACAACAGAAGAATTCAAATCAAAATGTAAAGAAATGTAAAGTTTTGATGTATCTGTGGTTTGCAGAAACGTAAAGTCAACATTTATTCGGGTGTCTGGTTGAGCCTTAAATACTCAGTTTAACGACTGGAAGCTGACTTTGTGGGCGAGCTCTTTGTCTAAAAGACCCAAACGCAGTTGATGTGTTTTATGTCTGAAATGTCGCGTGGGGCCGCCGCTGACGTCAGCGCGAGGAATCAGCGAAGCGGACCACACACGCCTCAGCTGGACGGACGATCTGCAGCCAGGAATGAGACAGTGGCGGGATTGTGCGCTGCAGAGCGTTAGTGTCACCAGAATATGAAGACAGCTGTTCGCACATGACAGAAAGTGATGGAATACGTCCACTTGTGCACGTGGGTGGACACACGGTGCATTATGTGTGGACGGGATGAGACCTACCAGTCAGTCGAGCAGTGAAGGGCTCCCTGGGACTGAAGGGACATTTTCCTCTGCCCGACTCCACCGTGTGAGCCAGCGTGAAGGACGGATCCTGCAGCAGAGACAGAGGGACGGAGGGACAGACCACACACAAACACAAGGACCGATGAACAGCAGCACAAAGAGGAAACTGACAATGCTCCCACTTTTCCTGATGGATTTCTTCTTCTATGGTTGTTGACTGTCAGTGGACAATGGACGCTCACAAAGATGTTTGACTGATGTTTGAATGGAGTTTAGAACTGATGTTTCAGATGTCTGAATAAACTTCTGTGAGCAAATCTCATTAGAAATATCTGAATTTCACATTTTCTGACAAAAAAAGCACCAACAAACAACAAAAACAAGCACAGAAGTTTGAGCTGCTACAGTTCAGCATCTGCATACGGTGTCCGTAAAGGGACAATAAACATGTGGATTCCTGTTTACCTCTGAGTTGTGTCCTAAGTGCAGGTAAGTACACTGTGGATGGAAAGCTCCGGTGCCACAAGCATAAACGTGGGTCTTATTGAAAGGCTGAAGCAGCCGCACAAAGTTTGCACAGTCAGTCTGAAAATAAAATAAGACAATAAAAAATATGTCAACATATCATTTTATTGTTGTGTTGTTTTTTTTTACAGTATTTAATCATGAAAATAAAGTAATGCAGAGACAACGAGATGAGCCTTGAGGCCTGTCATCTCCAAGGGACAGATTGACTTTTGCCAGATATTTACTGTTAGATGAGAGGATGAAGCCACTAAGCCTGTTAGCTTAGCTTAGCACAAACACTTGAAACGGGTGGAAACTGCTAGCCTGGCTCTGTCCAATGGTGACATCATCTACCTCCACCTTTAATGATCACAGATTAACATGTTAGATCTCATTTGTTTAATCTGTACAAATATTCAAGGATAAAAACAAATGTGTAGCTTTACAGGGACACAACTATTTCCTGCCAGGAAGACACAGGAGACAGGAAGTTATTGGAAATAGTCTTATCACACAACCTTCAATAAAATCGTGAATTGTTGTTTTTAACTTTGTTTTTTTGAACAGATTAAACAAACAAGATACCAGAGGCTCATCAGTGATCTTTCAAGGTGTAGTTAGGTGGATTTTGGCTAGCTGCTTCCCTCTGTTTCCAGTCTTTCTGCTAAGCTAAGCTAAGCTAAGCTAACAGCTGCTGACTGCAGCGTCACAGTTAGGGTACAGGCATGTGAGGTATCAATCATCTCAGCTAACTCTCAGCAAGAAAGTGAGAAAGAGCATTTAGCAAAAAGACCTTTCCTTTAAACAAAGGGTAACATGTAAGGAAAGATGTCTGTCCCACGTTTTGCTTGTTTGATTTGGATTAAGGACTCTTACCTCCAGGCTTTTCCCTGCCAGCCTGCAGTGCTCCACATGTTCTCTGGCAGCAGGCCAGTGAATCTGAGCGAGACGAGAGATAAAACACACGGAAACAAATGTTCAGCACAGCTGTAACACTTTGACTTAAAGTGTCTTTATCGACAGTCGGACAGCTTGGATTTTCAGAGGGTTCAGCTGAGATGCAGCAAACAGAAGCCCCGCGTCTTCTCGTCTCACCGTTCGCGTGGGCAGATCCAAGCTGTCGGGCCTCAGCAGGTAGATGTGGTCTTTCCCTCCGACCAACAGCCACCCTTGATCCTCGTCCAACAGCAAGGCCTGGTATCCACCGCTGACCCCACCCTCCCAGAAGATGGCCGAGCCGTTGGTCAGGTCTGGAAGAGGAAATGTCACAGAGGACTTTCAGTGTCTTCAGGTAATCACGATCGTCTTTTACGCTCCGTCTCAAACAGACAGCGGTACAAACAAAGTACATTTACTCAACACTAGGGCTAAGTACAACTTTGATGTACTCGTCTGCTCTCTTGGCATTTTCTGCCCCTTTATACTTTTACTCGACTACATTGTCTAACTTCTATAGTTGCTAGATTTCTTTTTACACGCATATCATAAAAGTAGCTCCATTAAAAAACTACAACATCAAAGTACTGCTCAGACATTAACCGATCAATAATATTGATCCAGTGATATTTTCATTGATGCTTCTGAATGAAGGGATTCACACTGAATAAAGTATTTCTATGATGTGGTATTACTATTTTTACTGCTTTGCTTCTTTTATTTTTGAATAAATGGTTTGAATAATTCATCCCCCAACACACACACACACACACACACACACACACACACACACACACACACACACACACACACACACACACACACACACAGCAGTGTCTCTGGGGAGTCGGTGCTAAAGCAGCCAGAAAACGAGCTGAACAAGCAGAGCAAATTAACCCTGAAGCTGTGCCGCGCTGCTCGGCCGCCGCGCTGTTTATTCTGTAACGCTGTCAGTCTGTTCGCCCCGAGCTGTAAATGATAACCGCAGCTCGGACGGCAAATGGCTGGTTTTCATTATGAAACACATCTGGACTGAGAGGACGAACAGTCCTAAAATCAGAAGAATAATAACAGTAAAAAATGTATTTTATGGCCATCATGATATTTTATGTTTTCTTAGTGATTCTTTGTTTTTATTCATTTTTTAAATGACCAAATTCTCCTCACTCGAGTCCACTTTTATATTTCAGAGCTAAAACAATTCAATTGTAATGAATTAATAATTCGTGAAAAATAATGACAGACTATTTTGAATTAATAATTCATCACTTTCCAGGTCTTTTATTTTTAAACAAAAAATACCAAATGTTCGCTAATATTTGTGCTTTTCCGTGTTTTCTATATTTCCAGACTTGACAAATTTCTCTGTGAGATTTTTATTTCATATAAAACATATTTTTAAAAGCATGAGTTCATCTTTCTGTTGGTCTTCATTTACTTGCAGTAATTTCAGTGAATTTGGGTCAACTGAAGGAACTCCAGCTGTGAGTCTTAACTTAAGTAAAAGCAACTAATTAACCTTGAAATTCTCAAAGTTCCCGTGGCTGCGGCTGCCCTTGAAGGCAGCAGAGTTGACCTGCCTGCGCTGCAAATAATCACCTGAGTGAGTGAAGGAAATGAACCATGAAACTGTCATGACATCAGCGTGTGGACCCCACACTGTGCATCCCGAGCCGCTGTGCGTCCCGGTGGCTCAAAAGACGGCGTGGCCTTGAAGGCAGCACGGCACATTTGCTCCAGCTCACCACCAACAGAAAACATTTAAAAAGAAATCAATCAGATCAATCAGCACCCTGAACATCACAGCTCTGTCATCAGGGACGGCAGAGAGTCTGCTCGCTAAGCAGCCGAGGAAAATACACAAGAGCAACATGGGAAACATCAGCTGTGCAGTAGTCACGAGTATTTGTACTTCTTTAATCACACTTAGTCTTTAGGAGTTTCACACACCCCATTAAAACATAATAAATGAAGTCATGAAAGAAAGTCTAACCAGGAAAATCTCATCTGAGCACAAAAAGCACAACCTAACAGTTCACAGCTCATTTCTCACTGAGACGATCTACTCACACACACACACACACACACACACACACACACACACACACACTACAAAGTTTGGGTTAAGCCTGCAGCTCTTTCCTCTGAAATCAGATCACACATCGCCTCCACGTCTGTTTGTGGTGCAATTATAAGATTTTCACAGCTCATTTCTCATTGAGACAATCCCCTCTCAAACACACACACACACACACACACACACACACACACACACACACACACACACACACACACACACACACACACACGCTCTTGAAGGTTTCTGTGTTGCTGTACAAACAGCGCTTTGTGTGGAATTAGAGAGAAAAGGTCATAGTTTGATAATTTGCTTTGTTTTCAGCTTTGTAGTTTTGTCTGTAACCTGTAACCTTGTTGATAAAGTTTGAATTTGAACAGATGTCAGTCCTCTCACTGCTCAGGCTAAATATCTTCCTACTTGAACTGGTTTGTCTCTGAAGCGTTTAAATGATGGTTTTTGGAGGTCGATCCTGTGCCTTTACGTTCACAGTGTCGGTGTTCTCGGTTCTGGTCTGCTCAGGTAGACCTCATTCTGGGTGGGATCTGACTTTGGACTATGGGGTCTCTCTGGGTTCTGGTAGGTTCAGCCAATGAAGACACCTGAGTACACGTCTGTAGATAACAACAAATGTGCTTTTGCAAACTGGATCCAGGCTCCAGCTCAGATATCTGTAATGCATCAGTCTGCTGGAGACAATAAAAGTAAGCAGGATTTCATCGAGGACCTGCTGCTCTTGGCTCTGCTCGCTGGATCCTACAGATCCCATTCATCAAGCGAGCCAATGACAGGAAGTAGACCGCATGATGAAAGCAAACCTGGCAGGAGAGGTCTCACAGTGCTCTCTCTGAGGGGGAATTATGACATGAAGTATTGAGGAGGAGTGAAACCAAATGCTTTACATCACACACAACCATTGTGCGCTCACACTTGCAACTCTTTGGATGAACTTTCCATTAGTTTTCCTGATAACTTCTGCAGCCTCCCACATGTTTTATGTCAGCAGTCATCTAGAAAATAGATTAAAAATGTGTAAAAACACAAGATTTTCTCCCAGAATCAATTCAGAGTTTGGGGAGGAAGGTTTCTGAAGATAAAGACAAAATGAATGAAAGCTTGAGTTCAGTCTGAACGCGTTCAGCCTCGAGATGATCTGACTGGTCCAAACTTCACGGTGCAGCTAAACGGTTAAATGCTGATTTTCCTCTCAGTCCAGGCCTGAGCTGATTGCTTCTGATTGGTCTGTGGCGATCTGGATTTCTGCTGATTGGT